>NC_057799.1:296579274-296585665 GCF_018294505.1 Triticum aestivum
CCATGCCTCTCTCGAATACATAATACAGACACATACCTCTCTAGGCCCTGCCAAATGCATCAACTACACATTCACACATGTTACATCACGTACCCCATTGATCTAAAAAGCCCTCTCTTCACGTTTATTTCGCATGCAACATTCCTTTTGAATAAAGTGTGGCCAAAAAAATATTTTAGAATTTCTACATATATACAACATTACAAAGTTATATGGAGGAGTATGAATGCTTGCATTGCATGGTGCCCATAATGATATTTATTCCGCACTATGAATCTGTATATTTTTATACTATATATAAAGTTAGTCATAATAAAGAGAAACGAAGAGCATCTCTCTCTCCATCGCATACCCCCCTCTACGCCCCTTTCACGTACGCACACAAACTATCTCCAGGTCCTCTAAAAGTAAGCCCCCAGCACATTCACGCATGTTTCATCTTTCTCTCGCGATATATACAGTGACGATCATTGTATTTGAAGCAAAAGCACGATACATACATTGGACTTCAGAATCCACTCATTACGGTCACCATTTACGTTTTGTGGTTATTATACAGTCACGGGCTCACCGTACATCTCTGTATTTGCTCAAGACACGACTAGTTGACCAGTTAAACGCTCCACGTGGCACCTCTAGTGTTGCATCACATTATCTCACTACCATCGGGCCCACCTGTCGGCTTGTATCTACTCTACATCTACTCTCTTATAAAATACTAGCAAGATGCCCATGCGTTGCACGGAACATCAAGATGCATTTGTATGAGTAGTTTATCTTGTGAGAGAAAAGGATGAACAAGGGAAGGCCTTATTTGCAAGTGTGGAGAGGGTTGTGGGTATCTTTTTGCAAAATTGCCATAGTTTCCTTCCTATCCGTCAGATATAGATCGGACGACCTATATTGCAGGATGGCAGGCACACGATCATCACCGACTATGCTTTTTATAAGAGTAGGGATAAAATACACTCTTATAAAAACAGAGTTGGTGATGATGGTGTGCCTGCCATCCTGCAATATAGGTCGTCCGATTTATATCTGATGGATAGGAAAGAAACTATGACAATTTTGCAAAAAGGTACCCACACACCTGTCCACATTTGCAAATAAGGCCTTCCCTCGTTCATCATTTTCTCTCACAAGATAAACTAGTCATACAAATGCATCTTGATGTTATGTGCAACGCACGGGCATCTTGCTAGTAAGAATGAAAACAAACGACACAAAAATATTGGAAGGTGGTTCGAAGTCATGACCGCGGGCACAGCGGACAAGGTGGCCTTGTATTGGTATGCTGAGCCGTCTGTTTTAACACACATGAGCTGGTGTGGTGATTATACACACACGCACGCATGCACACGAACTGCATGCACGCAACACTCACACGAACACATGCACCCACGCACGCACGCAACACTCACACATACACACGCAGCCACGCACGCACGCAACACTCACACGCACACACGCACGCATGCACACACCAGTACACCACACGACCAACACACACTCTCACGCTCAAGTGCTCAACCTACACGTGCATGCGCACACATCAGGCCCTGACAGACACATACACAACCAGGTGATTCCCGCGCACGGGGTGGAGTCTTGTCGCGCCTGCATAAATTTGTGTTTATCTGACCTTTTCCCTATGCGAACTGACAGGTGGGACCCACAAGGAACATGGTCAATTTAACTAGTCAACATGGTGCCACGCAGACTATTTGGCCGGTCAACAGAGTGCAATCCGATGCTGAACCGTGAGCAAGTGACCGTATAATCACCGCAAAACATATATAGTGACCGTAATCAGCTTATTCTGAAGTTCGGTGAATGTATTACACTTTTCTCTCTGTAGGCCCTCCAAAACTACATCTCTACACATTCTCGCATGTTACATCTAACAACTATGCAATACAACACTACTACTACACTCTAACACAATAAATCATATGTGTTTTTAGTTTTACTAGATATCATATTGTTACTTAGTTATTCAGTTTGCATATATTAAAATTTCCTTTGAAATGTATGGCCAGTATCATATACCGCGTGGGAGAAATCCCGCCCTTTCTTGTTTAATCGGGTTTGTATCGATGGATCGTGCGAAACAGCAAAACTATAGTACTATATACAGTACAAGTGACAGTTCACTGGGGCGTCGTGTCGTGTACTCCTCGGTCGTAAGAGTGGAACGCTCGCTTTCATAAATCTTCTAGTCCATTTTGCCGACATGTGGGATATCAAGCTACCGGGTCCACATGCCATGCCGGAATACAGTGCAGAGCAGCCGGGGTGAAGCACCCAGTCATGGCGCCGGTGTAGTAATGAGCAATGAGGCATCAAATCACAAAGCTGCACCTTTCCCACAGTTAAGTTGGAGGGACGAAGTAATAATGCTCAAAAAATAAGTTGGAGGGACGAAGCAACCATCATTTCACTCGTTGCTGAATCCGCTTCTCCCTCATCTTCTTCAAGTTAACCACGTGTTGCTTCTGCCGTTGTTCTGCCTCATGTGGGAAGCGGATCGGCTTGGTAAAGCACTGACACGTGGGACTGCATGTTAGAAAACCGCCAGGACAACGTCCTCTAAGAATAAGAAACCTCCCCCGCCATCTGCGCGGCAAAATCACCTCCTTTTTACTAATCTTGATTCTATAATTTTTTAGATCAATATAATTGAGATTTGTATAGATAGCACACAGGAGCAAAACCAAGTGGTACGGTTAAGGGCATCCACAATGTGTAGCCAAATGTGAAAATAGCTTTTGGCATCGTGGGAACCATTGTGGACGGTGTTGCCAAAGCCAGAAGGATGGAACCGAAGCTCCCTGATTGATTGAAGGAATAGAAAAATGCAACATCTCTCCTCTTTCTCCCGTGCTTGGATGCATGTACAGTATAGAGGACAGAGTATACTCCCCTGTCCCTTCTATCACAAATCACAAAGCAGTGAGGCGTAAAATCACAAAGCACAGACGAAGCAACCATCATTTTACTCTTCGCTGACTCCGCTTCTCCATCGTCTTCTTCGAGAAACCATCTCACCGCACTAAGCTGGACGAACAACACTATTGTGTACGAGTAGTACTAGTATATTTACGTGTCCTTTGGTTCAACGGACTTCCTTGGATGCAAATAAGGCGGTTGTCTCGGCTTGTAGGCGACACTTGCGAACGACTTACCGTGGTCTCCCTCAATGCTGTTCTCCGTCGAACGCACTTCGCCAAACCACAACGTTCGAGAGATCGTCGACGTCACCGCAATGGGGAAGGAAGTCAAATATAGTTAGGAAGTCAAATATAGTTACTACCTCCATTTTTTTTGTACACAAGGCCAGTATATCAAAATTACAATTTGCAAAAGGCCACTAACACTAATTGAGGAAAAATTGATGGGGTTTGCCTCGTACTAGCAACCAAGGACATTAATATCCCGTGCATGCATGCGGAAGTGAGAAGGTTGGTTTGCATGTCGCTGCATTAATCAAGCGATGAGGAGTGAGATGGTTAGCTCTTTGGGCTTTGGAGAAAAAATACACATTAATTGACCTGTGAAACGAGGATTTGTATCGATTAATCCCGTGAAGGAAAACCCCGCCTTTCTTTTTTAACACTAGTACTCCTAGTACGTAGTACTACGTACTTATCCTGTTTGGGTCTAGGCCTTGCATTGCCATACTTCGCCACACATTTTTGCCAAGCTTGCCTAAAGTTTTCAAAATGAAAAGGAGGTACGCTTGCGCACGGCTATCGCGGTCGCACGGCACCCTCACACGGTCGCTCCTGCACGCCGCGGTCGCACCGCACCCTCACATGCACAGTCACTCCTGCACGCCGCAAACCCAACCAAGGGAACGCACCCTCACTGACACGTGCCGTCACATGTGAACAAACCAAACTCAGCCATCCTACCGCTGACACATAATTTTCGTTCATAGAGTATTTTTTATCCAACCGCATGTTGGGGAGTATCCGTACGGCTCGTGCGGTGGTCTGTTGGGGAAGAAGAAGAGGTGAGGAAAAAGGGTTAGGAGACGTAGGATATTCATCCAACCGCCTGAAATGGTAGACTGACCCAAGTCAGGCAACTTGCATAACAATATATGTTTTTACACAGCAAAAGATCCATAAAAACAACAGCATAAAGAAAAATTATCACTGCTCGTGGAACGAGACGGCCTCGTCGTCTTTGGCTGCCGACGTGAACCAGCCGTAGCTGCCGACGTGTGTCTCTGCACCGTGGTTGTCCTCGGCCTCCAGTTACTCGTTCACGCGGAGCGTGCGGGCGCTCTGCACGGACGAGAGCACCGCCCGGTTCAAGTAGAGGACGTCTGGTTCCGCCTGCAGGAGGGCCTCGATGGCAGCGGCATCCGTGCGCTCCGCGTCGAGTCGAGCCTCCGCCGCCCGGTTCAAGTCCAGGACGTCCGGTTTCGCCTGCAGGAGGGCCTCGATGAGAGCGGCATCCATGTGCTCCGCGTCAAGTTGAGCCTCCGCCGCCCGGTTCAAGTCCAGGACGTCCGGTTCCGCCTGCAGGAGGGCCTCGATGGCAGCGGCATCCACACGCTCTGCCTCAAGTTGAGCCTCCGCCGCCCGGTTCACATCCACGACATCCGGTTCCGCCTGCAGGAGAGCCTCGATGGCAGCAGCATGCGCGCGCTCCGTGTCGAGTTGAGCCTCTGCCTCCCGGTCCTCCTTTAGTATCGCCAGGTTGAACCGCTGGTCCGCCTGCACCATGGGGGACTCAGACGCCGGCACGAAGTCGACGTCCATCGTCTCATACCCATCGGGGGCCTTCTGCGCCGCGACCTCCGCCATGAACATTGGATCGGCTTCCTCCTCCTCGTAGCTTGGCTCCAGAGAACTCAGGGATTGGCCCGCTGCAAAGCGAGCTTGGGAACGGAGGTCTCTGGCGCCGACCGCCGCCGCGATTTCTACGCGGTGCTCCAGCGTCAGCATCTTGTAGTACGTGATCTTGCGGCGCACCATGGCTTTCCGGCGAACTAGGGGACGCTTGATGCGGGCTAGGGGATCAAAAGGTGGGGGAAGGGGCTGGAGATTAGGTGTGGTTTTAGGGCAGTGGCTGGCGTAGGCCGAGCAGCGAAGGTTCTGGTGTGAATAGTGGTTCCGGTGGCGACCGATCAATCGGTTTTTACTGTACATCGCTCTTGTCGCGTTCGCGTTGCAGCCTGGCACGCTGGACCCTCCACGTCGCTCATCGAATGGAACGCGCTTCGTCTTGCGTTTTCGCTTGCTTGTGGGACCGTAGTTGAGAGCAAACCGACGTCCCTCCCCCTCCCCCGCCCGCGTCATTTTATGCGGAGTAAATAAAAACAGAGGGAGTATACTATGGATGAGGATCCCCTGACGTGGCCGAACCCATTGAGTAACTAACATGCGGGGCCTAGCAAGCATGGGGTCCGCCAGTAAGTGACCGAAAGGGAGGGTAAGGCAGGGATACCTATGTGAATGGAGCTTCCAATGATATAATTTTCACATTATACATCTCATGTACTATTAATCTTGTCAATAGTCAAATGCGGTTTTGAAAAACGCATTAGAGCATCGTTAATAATATAGCCAGTCGATGGCTATAAGGAACTGCCATGTCATCTATAGCCATCATATATTATATGCATTCATACAGTAGTGTGGGCTATAAGGTTGGCTATTTCCCGCAATTTTTTTATAAGGTTGGCTATTGTATTAGTACTTTTTTCCGTCTCCTCTCCATCTCTTTCTTCATATTTATTGTATGTATTTAACTAGGAATGCGTATATAGCTAGGCTCTTGCATGAGAGCTCACTCCCCTTACTTTTTCACATCTCTCTCCTCCACATAGGCCCTATATAAATGGAAGGAGGGAGTACAACTATGAGCACTGCATACTCTAGTACAGATATTGTCAGTACTCCACTAGTACTATTGGACAGGGAGCTTAAAAAAGTTACTATTGGACTGGCTATACATGGCGAAATCCTAGTAGGAAGAGCATGCGCGAGAACAAGCACATTCACGTGGTTGAAAACAAATTGGAAACCATCTCGAGTACAAATCTAGGAGTACGTACGAATCTAACAATATTGATTGGGCGTTGTTGAATGTTGATACTTTTTTTATCAAAGTAGAGATACTTTGACTACACATAAAACTTATATGTAAACTAGAAAGGATAGGAGGGAGTATATTGTACGTTCAAAAACGAAACGAACATTGAATACCCTTTATATATGATTTGCGGATGCTATGATCACCGGTTCTAAATTTTGAATCCGCCTTAGGTATCAAACATGCGCCCACTCGTTCTCTCTCGATTTCATCTCGGGGTCCGGAGATCGATTGAAAGAGGACTATGGTGGGTACAATACGTTCATTTCGCTTATGAACATAC
>NC_057799.1:296585933-296752863 GCF_018294505.1 Triticum aestivum
GGTCATTTCTATCATAGAAACAGACCAAGCCTTTATCTCCTTGCACGACACGCAATTGATCTCTGAACATCAATTGATCTCGTCAACATGTGTCGGGGCATGAACCGAATGGGATGTCAAAACTAAGACGCGAAGCGACACGTAGTGGAGGCAAAGTGAAACTTTAAATGAACCCTTTGTTTGTATGCATGTCGGACAAATTACAAATAAACATTGGAAATACAAGCATGGTCTAGGCCCACATGCGAATGATACTCGGCGGAATGTTCAAATGAGGCATGCGGGAGGATGGACTCGACCGGAGGGCGACATGATCGATGGAGAAGAGGGTTGGAGAGGAATGAGAAATAAGCAAACGCCACATGATTATACTTGAACGGATCAAATAAACAATAAGTTGTCTCGCTTGGCCTACATAGTGAAAGGCCTAATGCGCAATGCGGAGCACTAACGCTTGAATATGGCCGGGAAAACAGGGAAACCGATGTGTGGGGCACACCTGTCGGGACGACGTAGTGCAAACTAGTCCAATGGAGGAGCTGGCCCACGACCTCCTCACCACCGGCAATCGTTCATGTGGGTCGTGGGGCCAACAACGTGGCGCAGCTCCAGCACCGCCTCTGAACACGGCGACCGCAGTGAGCGACACGCTCATCATCGCTAGACACGGTCGGTTTCAGTGTGCCGAGGGTGGCGTTAGTGTTGTGGCACGACCAACAGTATGTTTGGTTTGTGCCCAAGGTTGCCCCATCAAAGCATTGGGTAGCCAAAATTTTGGTTGAGGTTTTGGTTTCCCATGATTTGGCCGACGTCGGCAAGAAAAATGAACTAGAGTTGGCTAGAGTTCATTGGCATGCCAAAAAAATGGCAACCATCCAAACAAAGACCAATCTTTGGGTCGTGACCAAAATTTTGGTAAGGTGCACTTTGGCCACAATCCAAACACACCCCAACATCCGGCTCGTTGAGGATGCACGGGGCGCCGGGACGCGTCCGCGGAGTGGTGTAGCGCGGCCAACTGCATCCTCAGGACCTGAGACCATGCCGGGTCGTCTTGCTTTTTCAATGACATGTGTATATCGCATGTGAGCAAAGGGCATATCCAACATTGCCACGACCGCAGATGACTACCCTGGCACACCAAAAACCCTCGTCCCTCGCACCGTCGCGCGGTGCGTTCCCAGCCGGCGCCAGCTGCCCGCATTCATGCCGTCCGTCCGTATGCCGTCGTTAAGAGGCTCAGTGCCCGAGGAACCAACTCTGGCGACTTAATGACGCACCAGGACGCTTGGCCTCACCGGAATGCGCTACTTAAAGCGGCAACACCCAGCTAACCTCCACACCATAGCGCATCGTCCTCCTACCTGGCACCACATCCGCCATGACCGCAAGCGCCGAACGCTCTGCGGAAGAGCTTGTCTTCGGGGATGAAGCTCGAGGTCGCCGCCCTCGCTCAAGTCGCCGCCCACGCTGGCGGCCAACGATGGGAGCACCGTCAGCCACGCGTCCTACTTGCCGTCGTCCAACGTCCGGCACCGCCGAGGTCGGGGACTCCTCCGAGGATGAGTAGGACATGGGAGGCGGCAGGGCATGGTGTGCCAACTGGCTGGTCCGTCTCCCGTGTTCTACTTTTCCTCGCCGGAGACCGCACCTTCACTTCACGGGTCTTGAACCCCACCCCCGTACATGGAGATCGCAGATGGAGGACGTCGGTCGCTGCCGTAGAATAGGTTTAGGGTCGGGTTTCTTTTATTTTTCTATCCTATAAAAGTTCGAAATGTAATGAAAATCTACCGTGTTTGCATTAATCTCGGCCGGTGTATATGAACTTTCACAATAATATAGTATGCTATAGGAGTACTAGCAAGATGCCCGTGCGTTGCACGGAAGATCAAGATCTTGTGGGAGAAAAGGATGAACGAGGGAAGGCCTTATCTGCAAATGCACATTCACGCATTTCACATCTTTCTACATCTACGGGAACCTACGAAAGGGTTAACGTAAATTGCCTCTCTCTCTCTCCTCCCATGATTTTCATGGTGGTGGGCCCCTCCCTCCCCCTGAAAGTCCGTTATATCGACTAGAGGGGGGGTGAATAGGCGATTTTTATAAATTCTTCACTGAGGAATTTGTGGGTGAGGAAATTCCTTAGCGAAGAACTACTTGCAGCGGAATAAGTACTCACAAGGATGCATAGCAGAGCACAAGCATAGTCATCATGATGAAATGAAAACAAGCACAGAGTACAGAAAGCGTAAACACAAGATAACACGGGATGAAGACAAACAGACTGAGGAAATTGAGAAAGTCTTCAGTCAAAGTCTTCAAACACAGATATGACAAGCACACAACACAGTAATGAGGAAATGAAAGAGTTGAGGAAATAGAACCAGTAAGCTTGGTGAAGACAATGATTTGGTAGACCAGTTCCAACTGCTGTCTTAGTTGTACATCTGGTTGGAGCGGCTAAGTATTTAAACCTGAGGACACCCAGTCCCGGACACATAGTCCTCACCGTATTCTCCTTGAACTACGGTCACACAGACCTCGTCCAATCACTCGTTGTAAGTCTTCAGGTGACTTCCAAACCTTCACAAACTCGATCACTCGGCGATCCACAATTTCCTCCCTGATGCTCTAGACCATGACGCCTAACCGTCTGGAAGAAGCACAGTCTTCAAAGGTAACAAGCGTCGGATCCACGCAGGATCAATCTCTTCAGTGATGCTCAATCACTTTAGGTTTGTAGGTGTTTGGGTTTGGGTTTTTTCCCCACTTGATGATTTTCGCTCAAAGTCCTCGGAGGATGGGACGCTCTCAAATGACAAGTGTCAGTTTCTCTCGGAGGAGCCAACCAGCTAGTGGTTGTAGGGGCGGCTATTTATAGCCTAGGGAGCAGCCCGCATGATAAGACATAAATGCCCTTCAATGATATGACCGTTGGGTGGGTAGATATTTTGGGACAGCTGGCGCATAGCACAGCAACGGTCGGAAATTTGAGTATCAAATTCCTCAGGGCTATCATGTTCCTCATAGTGTAGGCAATCCGCACTGGCGAATTCCTAACTCCTCAGTCAGAACAAATTCCTCAGAGACCAGAAGAACTTCATCTCTGTCACTAAAGAATATGACTGAACTGTATGAGATTTCCAATGGCTTCACTCGAAGGGATTGGTAGGTGTAGGATTTGAGTTGAGCATCACATGGAAATTTTTCCTTAGTATTTCCTCGACCCCCTTTAACCGTACGGTGTTTCCTATGACTCAAGAAAGAGAAAATGAAACCACGAAAACAAAAGTCTTCACGCTTCATGTTCCTCAAAAGAATACCAAGTCTTCAAGGTCACACCAATTTCTTCACTTTCAAAGTCTTCAGAAAGTCTTCAGAAATCCAAAGTCTTCAGTCGAAGAACTTCATTTTTAGGGGTCGACTTTCACTGTAATTATCAAACTCCTCATAGACTTATAGATCTGTGTATACTCACAAACGCATTAGTCCCTTAACCTATAAGTCTTCAATACACCAAAATCACTAAGGGGCACTAGATGCACTTACAATCTCCCCCTTTTTTGTGATTGATGACAATATAGGCTAAGTTTTTAACGGGGATAAACATATGAAGTGTAAATACTGATATTGAGGAATTTGATTGCAAGATATAGAAGAACTCCCCCTGAAGGTGTGCATAGTGAGGAATTTGTTTTTGAAGCAATGCACACTTGAAGAGTTGAATCATGGAGATCTCCCCCTATATCTTGTAATTCTTACATGCATTTGACATAATATATGAAGAATTTGAAATGCATGATGAAATATGGTGACTGATGTAATTCAGCATGCGTGCAATAACATTAATGAGGAATAAGCATGCAGAAGAAACAACAAAAGTATCAGGTCACCATAGAGTTTAAGTTTACAACTTGATCCAGCAAAGTCTTCAAAAGAACGAGAGTTGCAACTTAGAAAAAAAACGCCCATATAATAGACCCGCTTGAAGACTATCTCAAATTTCTCCCCCTTTGTCATCAAATGACCAAAAGGGTCGAAAATGAGGACTAACGCCCCTGAAGAATATCAAGGTGATGAAGGAGCATCAGCGTTGTTGGGGTTGGTTGTTGGAGTAGGGCCTGCCGCAGTGTCATTCAAATCTTCATTTTCATCAGTGTCACGTGATGAAGAATAGGAGCTGGCCACCAAGGAAGGAACCTTGACCTTCTTGTACTTCTTCGAAGGAGGTGCAGCCCAGTCAAGATCGTCCTTGAGACCCATTGTCTTCAGATCTTCTTCACTATAGACTTGAGACAGAATAGCCCAGGTGCGGTTGAGGATTTCATGAAGGTAGTAGTTGTTTTTCTTCACTGCATTGTGGGTAGCAGTCATGTTGTGAAGAATTGAACCAAACTGACGCTTGACCCATTTATGATTGCGATCAACCTTCTGGTGAAGACTGAGGAGAAGCTCACGGTCAGTCATCAACTGGGTGCGGTGACTTGAGGATTTTGCTTGGGTGCGTTGGCGGCAGAGTCATGGGTGGCAGAGTCATCATTGGTGGAGTAGGATGCAGCATTGCGAAATTGTCCATCCAATGGACGAGTGCCTTCATCAATTACAGCAGTAGCCTTGCCCTTTTCATCAGCTGAGGAAAATGTCTGTTTGAGGACTTCAATTGGGGGCAAGTAGCTGCAATGGTTCAGTGTATCAGCTTTATAGTTGAGTGAAGACCTTGTCCTGATGAATCTCATAATCCAAGGTGCATAAGGCTTCAACTGAAATGGTGACATGGCGACATTAGCCAGAGTCCTCATGAAGAAATCATGGAAGTTGATGGCAATGCCATGAATGATATTGAAAAGCAGATTCTTCATGATGCCAACGACTTCTTCTTCATTTGAGTCGTGGCCCTTGGTTGGACTCAATATCTTCGTCAGAATGCGATAGACAATCCGAGGCACATACATCAATTCCTTCACAAGGAATTTTGTTCTTGAGGTCTGACCTGGCTTCAAAGGCTTCATCAGCACTTGCATGTAGTGATTGGTTAGCTCAGGTTCATTGTAGACGCAACAAGCACCTTCAAGGGGCGGACTGAGAGGTAAGGCATGAAGCAATTCAGAAGCAGGTGCCTTGTAGTGAGTGTTTTCTGACATCCAGTCCAACACCCATGAGTTCACATCTTCAGGGTTGCCGGTGATGTGCAGTGTTGCATAGAATTGAAGAATAAGTTCTTCATTCCAATCACAGATGTTAGTGCAGAAATTTAACAGTCCAGTGTAGTGAAGAACACTGAGGACTGGCACGAAGCACGACAGAGATTCCATGTCCACGTGAGGAATGTGCTCATGATCGAAGACTTTGTCTTTGTCGAACAACACTGAGGAATAGAAATTTGCCTGGCTGGCAGTCCAGAAACGCCTCTTCCTTATGCGAGCAGAGTCATAAGGGTTGTAATCAGTGAAGAATACATGCTCGCCAAAGAAGGCATCGGTCTTGAATTTTTGCTTCCTGGAGAAAGGATCCTTTGGTTTGGGCAGAGGAGTATCAGTGAGTTGCATCACAACCTCAGGAATCACAATCTCAGGTTCTTCAGGCTGAGGAATTTCTGGTTCCTCTTCAGTGGCAGCCTGGTTCTTGAATTCTTCATTTTCAGTTTCTTCAGCACTAGCGGCTGGAATGTCTTCATGAGCTTCATCAGATCCCATTTGAACTGTAGTGACTGGGGACTGAGGAATTTGCTGCAGTGGAGTGAAGAGTGGAGAATTGGGGTGCTGACTTTCCCAAAAGTCATCATTCATCACAGGTGTGGTACAACCAATATCCACATCTTCATCTTCAATTTCTTCAACGCCGGCCTCTTCAGCAGTAAACTTAGGCACAGGCGAGGAAACAACTGAGGTTGAAGGGATTTCATCCACTTCAATTTCTTCATCCATCTGCTATGACGTAGCAGCAGAAGGAGTTTCTTCATCAGATCCGCTAGGGATCACATATTCTTCACCAAAAGGAACCAGGTCCTTTCATGGCATGATGGAGATTGGAACAGCATCAATCGGGTTTGCAACAGAGCTGGTCAGAGGCTTCATTTTCTTCGGAGCAGAAGAATCTGAAGAAGCTGATGCTTTCCTTTTCTTCACTGCTGCACGCTCTGTAGACTTGGTCTTCTTCACATCAGATGTAGATGGAAGGATTGGAGTTGGAGTAGGCGCAGGTGGAGCAGAGGAATTTGGTGCAGTTTCTTCAGGCACAACTGATGCAGTTGCCCTGACCTCTTCATTTTCTTCAGGCGCACCGCTAGTGGGTGCCCTGGAACTCACATTATCTTCAGCAGCCTGATTTTCATCAGCGGTGCTGGCATGTTCTTTAGTTTGCTGAGCAGATGCTTCAGCCTGAGTGACGTCAATATGCACAGGGGCAGCGTCACTTGAAGTGAGTGTCTTCGTCAGATTGATGAACCTGACCTTGGCTCCTTTCCAATCGGCATAGTAAGCGTTGAAATCATCGCTGAGGACTTTGATTTCAGACTGAAGCTTTACAAGTTCATCAGTTGTCATAGAGAGAACGTTGTTCTTCAGGAACTTCTCCTTCATGTATTGTGCTTTCTTGAGTTGCCTGGCCTTCTCATATTTCCATTTTTCTTCACTGATGAAATGTGTCAGCATGTGACTTTGGCCAGGTGTCAACTTGAAGTCAGGCATAGGAGTGTTTGGGTCCTTGTGCCAGAGATCAATATAGTCGAGGATCAGCTTTGGATCCAAAAGCAGTGGCACTTCTGTGCCCTTGGCTCTAGCGGCCCTGACTTGCCTGTCTCTGATGATTTCAGCAAGTTCTTCATCATCAGCTTCGTCTTCATCAGACGGTACTTGGAAGGCGACCTGCTTCTTCTGAGGACTCGGGCGAGAGCCTCGTCCAGCAGTTGTCTTTGTCTTCAGCAGAGAGGGTCCTGTTGAAGACTTTGGTGCAGCTGAGGAACTAGCTGAAGCTCCTGAGGCAATAGAGATGCCTATAGTCCTTTGGCACATGGAGAGATGCACAGGTGCTGAGGATTTTGTCGGAGCAGCTGAGGACTTTGGAGGAGCAGGAGCGGCTTGAGGAATTGGCCGTGAGGGCTGAGCTGAGGAAATTGGCCATGAGGACATTGACGAAGAGGCACTTGGCTTCTGCGCAGGCTTCTTTGCCATGGATTTCTTTGGCCGTACAGAGGCCTCAGCAGCAGCAGCAGTGGAATCTTCGTTGAATTTCTTCACTGCATCTTTTGCCTATTTGGCCAACTTGGCTTGGCGCTTGGCCCATTCTTTAGGAAAATCCTCACCGCGCTTGATGCTAGTGGGATCCGCCTCTTGGCCAGGTGCCAATGGAGGTCTTGAGCATGGAGGAGTAACAGCGAATTTCTTCATGTATTTTGGAGTCACATACCTGTACTCCCTCCACTCTTTTGCCCATCTCCTTTCTATCCTCTGAATGCGCACCTTGCGCTGATTCTTATCTTCCTCAGGGGGTGCGCAGTACCCAGCATAAATGTCCTCAGGGATTTCAAAGGCAGTATTGACCTCAGGCTTCTTTCCTCCTTTCTGAGGCCTCTTTTCATTTGCCATTTTCTTCAGTTGAGGAATTTGAGCAATTGAACTCTCTGAAGAAGTATGCAACTTTTCTTCAAGGAACGCTGCAAATGAGTTAAGTTGATGAGAACCTAGTGATTCAGCAGCGGACATGAGTACCTGTGAACAGAGTATAATTGCGAGGAATTTGGAGAGGTCATATGCGTTCTCAGAAGGTTTTTCAATAAGAACAAGTTTGAGGAATTTGACCAGATGAGTCTTGAAGAATTTCACTAAGCGTTCTTTGTCTTAGGTTCCAGAGTTGTATAGATCGAAGATCCACACAATTGAGGAATCTTGAAGAAAAGTGATGCTTAGAGAAAAGAATCAAGAGCAGATGACATGTGAGGTGTTTAGTGTGTGAGGATTTGAAGAAAAACACCTTTGAAGATTTTGTAGTAAACATTTGAATCAAAGTGGGCAGTAAAAGTAACTTTTAATTACCCTGGACGAAGAACACGACGAACTGGGATGTGGAGAAGTGAAGCTCGTCTGTGTAGATCTTCCATGCCCTAACTTGGCGGAGGAAGACGGCTACGGCGGCGGCGGAGTGAAGATTTCCGCGGCCGGCGTGAGTACGGCGGCGACGAGGTCGAGGCAGTGAAGCTCTTCCTCACCGGCGACGATGATGTAGCGGCGGCACTAGGGTTTGAGAAGCTCGAGCGGAGTAAAAGAAGTGAGGAAGGGGAGAGGGGGTATTTATAGCCACGGTGAAAAACGGTTCGCCTGAAGAAATTGGACGAACATGCTCCTGACCCTTCTCATTCGCATGACATGTGTCACCCACGTACTGAGAGGTGGAGATCGTGTTAGATCGTGGGTGAATAGATAAGTATATCGTGGGAAGCGGAACGGTTTGAGCGGTAAAGCCGAAAATTTAGATAAGATAAGTTAAAAGTTCCGTTCGCAAATTCTTCAGCTGACAAGGACACAGTGAAGATTTTGAACGAGTTTCAAATAGAACGCACATGAAGATTTGTGAATAGAATGGGTTGAGTATAGCATAGAGGGGGAAGGGTCCGATCACATTCACTTAGTAGAAATAGCAATAAGTGAATGCTGTAGAGGACATAAACTCATATATATATACATATATATATAGCCAATGAAGAGAAACGACGGAAACAGTGAAGATTTTGCAAAGTTGCGGAATTTCAAAACTGAGGAGAAACTCAAATTGAAGATTTTCAACTTTTGTGGTGGCGTGACCCACCATATAAGAATGATGATTTCAGACACCGCGTACAATTGTCGTAGGGTTCTGAGAATCAAATTCTTCATTAATTTCTTCACACTTAGAGTGTTATTCTTCATTGATTGAAGAAAAACGTTTCTTCATGTGTTGCACATCTAAGTCATCAATTTTGCATAAGTGTTAGAATGAGTGTCCTTTTCAAAGAACATTCGAAGATTCTAAGATATTTAGCTCACACGACAACTTGCTAAATCTCTTCTCATCCAAGGGCTTTGTGAAGATATCAGCTAGCTGTTCTTCAGTCTTCACATGCTCAATAGAAATGTCGCCCTTCAACACATGATCGTGAAGAAAATGATGACGAATCTAAATGTGCTTTGTCTTCGAGTGCTGAACTGGGTTGTGAGCAATCTTGATGGCAGTCTCATTGTCACAGAAGAGAGGCACATTCTTCACGTTGACGTTGTAGTCCTTGAGAGTTTGCTTCATCCACAGCAGTTGAGCACAGCAAGAACCAGCAGAAATGTACTCAGCTTCAGCAGTAGACAGTGATACGCAGTTTTGTTTCTTCGAGGACCAACAGACCAAAGATCGTCCGAGGAAATGACATGTACCAGATGTTGACTTGCGATCCACACGATCACCAGCATAGCCAGAGTCAGAATATCCAACGAGATGAAAAGCCAAGCCCTTGGGGTACCATAATCCTAGTGTTGGTGTGTGAGCTAGATATCGAAGAATATGCTTCACAGCCTTATGGTGTGATTCCTTCGGTGTAGCTTGAAATCAGGAACATATGCAAACACTAAGCATAATATCTGGCCTAGATGCACATAAGTACAATAAAGAACCAATCATGGAGCGGTATACCTTTTGATCGAAGTCAATACCATTTTCATCAGTGCACAGATGGCCATTTGTGGGCATAGGAATTTTGACGCCTTTGCAATCTTGCATGCCGAATTTCCTCAGTACATCCTTGAGGTATTTCTCCTGAGATATGAATATGCCATTGCGGTGTTGACGAATTTGAAGACCTAAGAAGAATTTCAACTCTCCCATCATAGACAGTTGATATTCTTCACTCATCATGTAGGCAAATTCATCACTATAACATTGGTCAGTACAGCCAAAGATGATGTCATCAACATATATTTGGCATACAAACAATTCATCATCATATGATTTAGTGAAAAGAGTAGGGTCGAGTGAACCGGGTTTGAAGCCTTTCTTCATGAGGAATTCCTTCAAAGTATCATACCACGCCCGAGGGGCCTGCTTGAGGCTATAGAGGGCCTTATTTAGTCTGAAGACTTTGTCAGGATGCTTAGGATCTTCAAAACCTGGGGGTTGAGCAACATATACTTCTTCCTCAAGCTTACCATTGAGGAATGCACTTTTCACATCCATTTGATATAAGGTGATGTCATGATGGTTAGCATAAGCAAGTAATATGCGAATAGCTTCAAGTCTAGCAACAGGTGCAAAAGTTTCATCGAAATCAATTCCTTCAACCTGTGTGTAGCCTTGAGCTACTAGCCGTGCCTTATTCCTCACCACAAGGCCATTTTCATCTTGCTTGTTGCGATAGATCCACTTTGTGCCAATGATATTGTGTTTGCGAGGGTCTGAACGATTGACCAGTTACCAAACATTGTTGAGCTTGAACTGATGTAATTCTTCTTGCATGGCCTGAATCCACTCAGGCTCCAGAAATGCTTCAGCTACCTTAGTGGGCTCTGAGATAGAGACAAAAGCATAGTGCCCACAAAAGTTAGATAAATGGTGAAGCTTTTGAGCATGTGAGAGGACCTGGTGCTTCAATGTCATCGATGATCTTCTCAACTTGCACTTCTTTTGCAACGCGAGGATGAGTAGGTTGTCGTCAAGGAATTTGATCAGCATTTTCTTTAGCACCATTTTCTTCAGCAATTTCTTCAGGTGCATTAGCACGACGTTCTTCACGTTCTGGAATGAATTCTTCAGCAGATTCTTCGGTAGGAATGACATCCTCAGTAGCCTTGAACTTGATAATTTCCTCAGGTGCTGGTTCATCTATCACAGAGGGTAGGTGCTCTCTTTGCGAGCCATTAGTTTCATTGAACCGCACATCTATAGTTTCAACAACCTTGTGAAGAATGGTGTTGAAGACTCTGTAGGTGTCTGAGTCCTTTCCATAACCAAGCATAAAACCTTCATGTGCTTTCGGTGCAAATTTAGCATTGTGATGAGGATCTCTAATCCAACATTTAGCACCGAAGACTTTGAAATAACTCAAATTGGGTTTCTTGTCAGTGAGGAGTTCATAGGCTCTTGAAGAATTTGTGAAGATATACCCTGTTGATGATGTGGCATGCAGTATAAATTGCCTCAATCCAGAAGTGACGAGGTGTCTTGTACTCATCAAGCATAGTGCGAGCCATCTCAACAAGAGTTCACTTCTTGCGCTCCACGATGCCATTTTGATGAGGAGTGTAAGGAGAAGATAACTCATGAGTAATACCAAGTTCATCAATATAGTCATCAAGACCAGAATTCTTGAACTCAGTTCCATTGTCACTTCTGATGTGCTTGATCTTCACACCAAAGTTGGTTGAAGCCCTCGAGGAAAATCGTTTGAAGACTTCCTGCACTTCATGTTTGTAAGTAACAATGTGTACCCATGTGTAACGAGAGTAATCATCAACAATAACAAGCCCATAGAGAGATGCGTCATTCGTGACAGCTGAGTAATGGTTTGGACCAAAGAGGTCCATGTGAAGCAATTCGAATGGTCGAGTAGTGGTCATGATAGTCTTCGCTGGATGCTTAGTCTTGGTCATCTTTCCAGCTTCACAAGCTCCACATAGGTGATCCTTGAGGAATTTGGCATTCTCAATGCCAATGACATGCTTCTTCTTCGCAAGCGTGTGCAAATTCCTCATGCCTGCATGACCAAGTCGTCGATGCCATAGCCATCCTTCTGAAGCTTTTGCAAGTAGGCACACGGCTGGTTGCGGTCCTGTAGAGAAATCAACAATATACAAGTCTCCTCTCCTAAAGCCTTCGAAGACTTTGGAATTGTCAGCTTCCATAACCACAACACAACGATACTTGCCAAAGACAACTACCATATCAAGATCACAAAGCATTGAGACAGACATGAGGTTGTATCCTAAGGACTCGACAAGCATGACTTTGTCCATGTGTCGATCCTTTGTGATCGCAACCTTACCTAGACCCAATACCTGACTTTTGCCTTTGTCAGCGAAGATGATATGCTTCAGATGCGATGGTGATAAGGGAGCATCAATCAATAGATTCTTGTCACCAGTCATGTGATTTGTACATCCACTATCGAGGACCCACTCAGTGGCTTTGGGTTGATCATCCTGCAGATGAATTAGTGCAGCTTACGAACTCATATACTTCATCAGTGAAGAATATGACATCAATTCATCATATCAATTTCATCAAGCAATAGAACAGATAAAGCAGTATGAGGACGTGAGAAATGAAAGTTCATTTCTTCATGATTAGCATGCGTCCTTTCAGGCACACTTCAGGTCTCCAGCAAATTCTTCAGATGTTCAAGTATGTCTGGAGACCTGACCCTGCAGAAGAGATTAGTTCTTTTTCTTCACCACCCACATCTGAAGTGGTGGCAAAGAGTTCATCACTCTGCGAGCTCCATAAGAGAAAGGTGGCATAGAAGCCAATCCATTTCGTTTCACATAAGAGGAGTTAGGGTAAGCATAGGAATAAGCAGAGAAATTCTTCGAGGACTTATGAACATAATGATTAGAAGAATAATGCTCATATTCATAGCCCTTGGCTCTTCCCTGCGAAACAGAGTTGTTAGCACAATGATGTTCATATGAGGACTTTGATCCTTTTGAGGAATTTGATCCATGTGAGGAATTTGGTCCGTATGAGGACTTGGATCCATATGAAGAATTTGGTCCATATGAAGAGTTTGATCTGGGGTTCCTATTCCTCACAGGTGGTGTCATGAGGACATTCACCGGAAGACTTTCAAGGCACTTTTTGGGAACCCAGATTTTCTTCATAGGGGAACCGTTCCTGCAGTTAGTGCCAACATATCTAGCAAATACTTCACCATTCTGATTTTTGAACAGTTTATAGTTGGAGTCAAATGACTCATCAGAAGAATGAGGAGATTCACATGTAAAGCCAGATAAATTAGATGGATCAACTGGAGGTCCCTTTGCAGCAACCCATGAGGTTTTGGGGTACTGCTCAGGCTTCCAATATGTACCATCAGCATTGAGTTTCCTCTCAAAGGCAATACCCTCTTTTCTAGGGTTCCTGTTGAGGATCTGCTTTTATGCACATCACAAAGAGTCTGATGCCCTTTGAGGCTTTTGTACATGCCTGTCATGTACAATTCCTTCAGCCCTGCATCGTCAGTGATACTAGCAATGTCCTCAAATGAGGAATTAGTGATAGCAGAGACATTTGAAGAATTTGTAGCATTAGAAGCATTTGAACATTCAGGTGAAGAATTAGCAGATTCACGTTCAATGCATTTCAAACATGGAGGAACAAATTCTTCCTGAGCAGTGCTGATTTGTTGAGCAAGTAATGAATCGCGCTCCTTCTGAAGATCTTCATAACTCACTCTTAGCTTCTCAAGATCTTGCTTTCTTTGAAGAAATTCATAAGAAAGCTTCTCATGATCAGATAAGAGAGTGTTATGTTGATCTTGAAGGGTGTCATACTTAGTATGAAGTCTCTGAAGACTTTCAGCCAAAGCTTTTGACTGATCCATTTCTTCACCCAACATATCATTGCTCTTACTAAGCATGTTTTGAACCTTTTCCAAAGCTCTTTGTTGTTTAGCAGCAAGGGAAACAAGCTTGACATAACTGGGTCCTAATTCATCATCACTAGATTCAGACAGATAGCATTCAGTTACCTTTTCACCATCTGCCATAAGGCATGGTGAGGAGGATGATGATTCTGGTTCGAATGTCATTGATTTGAGAGATTCCTTGAAGTCCTCAAACCAAGGATCATGACGGGTTCGATGACCTTCATAGACATCAGAGAGACGGTCCCAGATAAGCTTCGCCTGATCGGGATGCATAACGTTCCTGAACTGATTTTGAGACAGACAGGAGCAGATGACGCCCTTCGCCGTGAGGTTGAGAAGAGTGTACTTGCGAATGTCATCAGCTTCTGCCGTCTTGCACAGATCGGTAAGACCAATCTCAGTGACGGTCCACAGCTCGCTGTTCATCGCCATGAGGCGCTTCTTCATCATGGCCTTCCACTTGGGATAATCATGACCGTCAAAGATGGGACATGTCACTTTCTTCATACCTGTGGTCGACATAACTAAAACTCCAGGTGGTTACACCAAAATCACATAGAACAAGGGAGTACCTTGCTCTAATACCAATTGAAAGTGCATTATATCGACTAGAGGGGGGGTGAATAGGCGATTTTTATAAATTCTTCACTGAGGAATTTGTGGGTGAGGAAATTCCTTAGCGAAGAACTACTTGCAGCGGAATAAGTACTCACAAGTATGCATAGCAGAGCACAAGCATAGTCATCATGATGAAATGAAAACAAGCACAGAGTACAGAAAGCGTAAACACAGGATAACACAGGATGAAGACAAACAGACTGAGGAAATTGAACTGAGGAAATTGAGAAAGTCTTCAGTCAAAGTCTTCAAACACAGATATGACAAGCACACAACACAGTAATGAGGAAATGAAAGAGTTGAGGAAATGGAACCAGTAAGCTTGGTGAAGACAATGATTTGGTAGACCAGTTCCAACTGCTGTCTCAGTTGTACATCTGGTTGGAGCGGCTAGGTATTTAAACCTGAGGACACCCAGTCCCGAACACACAGTCCTCACCGTATTCTCCTTGAACTACGGTCACACAGACCTCATCCAATTACTCGTGGTAAGTCTTCAGGTGACTTCCAAACCTTCACAAACTCGGTCACTCGGCGATCCACAGTTTCCTCTTGGATGCTCTAGACCATGACGCCTAACTGTCTGGAAGAAGCACAGTCTTCAAAGGTAACAAGCGTCGGATCCACGCAGGATCAATCTCTTCAGTGATGCTCAACCACTTTAGGTTTGTAGGTGTTTGGGTTTGGGGTTTTTCCTCACTTGATGATTTTCGCTCAAAGTCCTCGGAGGATGGGACGCTCTCAAATGACAAGTGTCAGTTTCTCTCGGAGCAGCCAACCAGCTAGTGGTTGTAGGGGGCGGCTATTTATAGCCTAGGGAGCAGCCCGCATGATAAGACATAAATGCCCTTCAATGATATGACCGTTGGGTGGGTAGATATTTTGGGACAGCTGGCGCATAGCCCAGCAACGGTCGGAAATTTGAGTATCAAATTCCTCAGGGCTATCATGTTCCTCACAGTGTAGGCAATCCGCACTGGCGAATTCCTAACTCCTCAGTCAGAAAAAATTCCTCAGAGACCAGAAGAACTTCGTCTCTGTCACTGAAGAATATGACTGAACTGTATGAGATTTCCAATGGCTTCACTCGAAGGGATTGGTAGGTGTAGGATTTGAGTTGAGCATCACATGGAAATTTTTCCTTAGTATTTCCTCGACCCGCTTTAACAGTACGGTGTTTCCTATGACTCAAGAAAGAGAAAATGAAACTACGAAAACAATAGTCTTCACGCTTCATGTTCCTCAAAAGAATACCAAGTCTGCAAGGTCACACCAATTTCTTCACTTTCAAAGTCTTCAGAAAGTCTTCAGAAATCCAAAGTCTTCAGTCGAAGAACTTCATTTTTAGGGGTCGACTTTCACTGTAATTATCAAACTCCATAGACTTATAGATCTGTGTATACTCACAAACGCATTAGTCCCTTAACCTATAAGTCTTCAATACACCAAAATCACTAAGGGGCACTAGATGCACTTACACCCCCAATCTACAATCAACAGCTCACACGTTTCACATTATGTTAATTACGTAACTGGGACTACGTAGGATTACTAGTAGTAGTATCGATGGATCGCGCGAACCAACACATTTTTTTTGAGGGGGCGAAGCACCTAGTTTAAAAGGAAAAAAGGCGGTACACTCACAGCACCCCTGTCACGGTCGCATTGCACCCCACACACGTTCGGTCCTGCACACGGCTCACGCAAACAGAACGCGCTTCGGCTTGCCTCTTCATTGACACGTGGGACTGCACTTGGAGAAACCGACCATGCGCCAAACTCCCCCCGCCCACCGCGCGAAAATCCTCCCCCACCCAAAAATTCCCCCCAAATCCTAGTTTCAACCGCCCTTCGGCCAACTAGCCAATAATATTCCCCAAACCGCCTCCCCCCGTCCCCCTCCACTCCATTCGCTCCGCCAAAGCCGCCCTCCCCGCCATGCCGATACGTCGGCGCCGCGGTTCGTCAAGGGGACGCACGGTGATCCTCTCGCTCCCACAGTACGCTCTCGTATACTGTCGTCCTCTAGTCGCACCGCCACCGCTGGAAACGTTCTTGTGGAGGCGCACGGCGGTCAGCACCGCCACCACTGGCGACGTTCATGTGGAGACGCACGGCGGTCAGCTTCTCCCACGGCACGCGCATTCTAGACTGAGGCCCCGTGCATGTCGGTGTAGCGCTAAATGTTAGCTGATAGACGCTGTTAATCTCACTGTTTGCCGAAGTAGTTTAAAATCAATATGCTCTGCTTAAGAAGCTTCCTTGCCCTGTTCTGCACTCAATCCGCTTAGCTGAGATGGCATGCCAAGGCCGATTAGTTGCTAAAATATCCTACCATATATTTATTGTGACGTAGATTGCCATGGTCTAGTAGCCAATCTGTTAGGTGAAATAGCTCTACACCGTTTTATACTCGATCTTTGTTGTTGCGATGGCCTTCGATAGTTCGATGGTTGTGTGCTCGGCCTCATTGACTGCTAAAACAGCCTACCATAATTTAGCACTCAAATCTGTTTGCTGAATTAGCTTTACATATATTTCGTTACTTAGATCTGCTCGTCCAAATATCTTGCCATAGCTTTAGACATCGACCTAGGTATTTTCTTCTGGACTTCATAAAAAAGCATATATGTTTTTCCTGTAATATCTAGTAGAAGAACTAATTTGTATGTCTAACAGATGGACAGGACTTGGATAACTTCTGCTTGAAGATTCTCCGCTGCATATGTCGAGGGTGTTGAAAACTTCATGAACTTTATCAGAGCTGAGTACGGTGGTCCAAAATCAGATGTGCTCTGCCCGTGTAGCAGTTGTACGAATTCAGTTACAAGACCCCATTCAACTGTGCAAAATCATCTACACTTGTATGGGATGTCGGTCACATATACTAGGTGGGTTCATCATGGTGAAGCTGTGAACGTCAATGTTATTGCCCATGTGGAAGCAGCAGATCACCATCTTGATTTGCCTGATGCTCAGGTGGAAGAGGAGGAGGATGAGGTGGTGGCCGAGCCAGTGAGTTTGACCAACATTGAAACAATGCTACGAAATGCTCGTGCATTCCGTGAACTTTCACCTGCAGAAGAAAAATGGTGGGCCCGCATGTTGGAACAATGCAACGTGGCTGTCACCCCAGGAAATAAGTTGTCAGTATTCTCAGCTATGGTCACCTTTCTTCAGGTGAAGACATCTGAGCGTATGACCTACAAATCATTCGATGCGATGTTGGCTGCTTTCCGCAAAGCTTTCCCAGATGCGTCTGAGCTGCCACACACCTACAGTAAAATAAAGAATTTCCTTCGTGCAGTTGGAATTGGATATGATATGACCCATGTTTGTAAGAATAATTGTGTTCTGTTCTGGAAGGATTATGCCAACTTAAGTGAATGCCCGAAATGCAAATCATCAAGATGGAAAGATGGCGATGTTGTGAAGAGGATTCCTCATAATGTTCTGAGACATTTTCCAATTACACCAAGATTGCAGAGGTTGTTTCATGATGCTGAAACAAGAGAGGATGTACTGTGGCATTCTAGGAACCAGGAGTACAGAGATCAGAATGTAATGAGCCATCCATCACATGGTAGTGAGTGGAAAAGCTTCAATCAGAAACACGAAAAGTTTGCTGCTGACCCGAGAAACATTAGACTTGGCTTAGCTTCAGATGGATTTAACCCATTTGGCCACTAGAGTGCCATATATAGCATGTGGCCAGTGCTTGTTATCCCTTACAACATGCCTCCAAATGTCTGCACCAAAGAATCAAACTACATGATGGCCTTGCTCATCCCAGGTCCAAAAAGTCCTGGAAAGGATTTTGATTTGTTCATGGAGCCTCTTGTGGAGGAACTTCAACAGCTATGGAGGGGTGTTCTCACTCGAGACCTATATAGCAGCCCACCAGCTGATTTCTTTCTGTGTGCTGTTATAATTTGGTGCATCCATGATTATCCGGCTTTGGGCACTATGTCAGGGCGAACGACACAAGGTTACAATGCATGTGTTCGCTGTGACAGGAATCCGCTGTCATACGCAATACTTAGCAAGATCTGTTACATTGGACACCGCCGTTTCCTTGCCAAGGACAAGCCGCATCCTAGAAAATACCGAAGACATGTGTTCAATGCAAAGCATGAAAACCGTGATGCGCCAAAGAGGCTCACCGCCGATGAGTTGCAAGTGGAATTAGAGAAGGTCAGGCATATTACACCAGGAAACCATCCTGATAATGGTAGTAGGAAAAGGAAGCGTGGCAGGGCAGAAGAGAGATTATTGTTTACCCGCAAGTCCACTTTGTGGGACTTGGAGTATTGGAAAGATTTGGATCTGTGGCATAATCTTGATGTGATGCACATCGAGAAAAATATATGTGACAGCATTATCGGCACACTTCTTAATATTGAAGGCAAGACGAAAGATACCTTAAAATCTAGGATTGATTTGACACACCTGGGTATCAGGCAGGATTTGTAGGTGCAAGATGAAGGTAAACCACGGGATATGGCACCAGCTGTGTACGTCTTGGACAAGGTAAAAAGAAAAGAATTCTGCAAGGTCCTGTCACGTGTGAGATTCCCACATGGATTTGCTTCCAACCCTGAAAGGAGAGTCAGTGCAGATGGAAACAAGGTACAAGGGTTGAAAACTCATGACTGCCATGTCCTACTTCAAAGGGTTTTACCTGTTATCCTTAGAGGATTGGGCCGCCCTGACTTATACAGAGCAGTTGCATAGTTGGGACAATTCTTCAGGGAACTCTGCAGTAGAAATATCAGGATAGATGCTTTGGAGCGTCTTAGAGACAAGATACCAACTATCCTATGCGACCTTGAGAAGATATATCCTCCAACCTTCTTTGATGTGATGGTGCATTTGGCTGTTCATCTACCTGATGAGGCACTACTTAGAGGTCCAGTACAGTATGGCTGGATGTACCCTATTAGAAGGCGGCTAGGCACTTTCAAGGGCTATGTTAGGAACAGAGCTAGACCCGAGGGTTCCATTGCAGAGGCCTACATTGCTACACAAGCGTTGACATTCTGCTCAAAATACATTGAAATAGCGGATCAGCTTAGCAAAGAGGTGGATGAAGACAATCCCGGGCTCAATGTTTTCGATTATTCTGTTCGAGTTACAGTGAAGAGTCGACAAGAGGACAAACCTAAAGATTTGGACAAAATGGTTTGGTATGTGTTGAATAACTGTCCTGAGATACTACCTTATATCAAGTAAGTGCTAAGTACTGCAGCTTATACATCGTAATCTACTAAACTTGCAGCACATTCTTATATATTTAGATGTTTGACACGATCACTATGTTCTGCAGCATCTACAAAAAGGAGTTACTGCCGCAAAATCCAAGAAACATTGAAAAATTGGTTATGGCAGGATTTGCGAAATGGTTCAAGAGCCATGTAAGCTTTTGCATTGCAATGTCAGTTTTTTTAATATATTGAGTACATAAGATGATCAGCTTGTCTATTTTCTAACCATAGGTTAAGAAGATGCGGGAGGATGGGCAGGCAGTTGATGATGCCCTTTACTCACTAGCAATGGGTCCTGATACTCGGGTAAGACATTATGAATCTGGCATTGTTGGAGATGTGCGCTACAACACCCTTGCACGAGACGAAGGCAGGAAGACACAAAATAGTGCCATCATGAGCACGGATACGTATAACAAAGAGACAACTGAAATGTATGCTAACATAACAGACATTGTTTAGTTGCAGTATATCTCCAGTTTTGAGGATCATTGGTGTGTGGTTCTGTTGTGCTGTCGTTGGTATAACCTGTTTTCCAGGATCGCAAAACCCAGAGCTGATGATTATTTCAAATCCATCAATGTCAAGGCGGCGTACCAGACCAACGAGCCTTTTATTTTGGCAAATCAAGCAACACAGATATTTTTCTTGGAAGACACATTTGCATGTAGCGATGACTGGAGAGTATTGCAAAGGTTTGAGCAGAGGAATTTGTTTAATGAAGTTGCACAACAAGATGATGCTTACACTGCTCCTGATGTACAAGATAACACAGATGTTCCTAATATCTTTGAGAACCATCACGTCAATGACGCCAGCGAAAAGATTGTCTGTCGTGCTGTGGACATACAAGAGTTGATCAAGAAGAAGACAACATTCGAGGACGTTGAGGGCGAAGAAGAAGATGACACCATGGGGAATTACGATTCAGACTGATACACATGGCAAAGATGTTGACCCTGCTGCTGCGGATGATGATTACATTGCTTTTGTCGTATTTGCCTGCCAGAAGACGTTTTTTATCTACTATGTGAAACTGTGTTTGCTATGACAACTGAAACCTGATGAACATGTTGTTTAGTATTTTCCTGTGAGAACATCACTTGTTATGTATGCTGATTTGTGTTTGGTGATTGTATGACGACTAAAACATGATGACATTGTTGTTTAGTTGTACTCATATTTGGCTGTGAAACTTGAATTTGATGACATAGTTTGCTGTTGGACTGCAATTTGCTCGACGTCTTCGAATGAGAACAAATCTGACCCGACAGGGCCTCTACTAATTTATTTATTTATTACCAAAAGAGCCTCTGCTATTTATTTATTTATGAGCAAAAGGGGATACCCCCTGATTTCCGTTAATAGAAATCATTAGATGTTCACAACACTACGCCCAGCCTGCTACACAGGTTTCATTAATTACTAGTTTCAGCAAAGTGCTCATGTCATAGCCACCGAATACATCACGAGTGCTACATACACTGCAAATAAAGAGACAATCATCCTACAGAGCACATCGATTTTGCCCATTATCTTCACAAGCTCTTTCATCTCCTCATTGCTGTCAAGGCCATTCAGCAGCTGTTGCTTGGCCATGATCAGAGGAACTGCACCTTTAACCTTCTGCTCTGCATCTTCCTCTTATGTCGTTCCTTCAGTTACTTGTCCAACACCCCAACCTGCTGGTATTGGGATTCCTCGGCTAACCAAATAATCAGCGTAGTTGCACTCCCCCACATCAGCAAATTCCCAGAAATACAAATCACATGAATCTTCCCTTTTCTGCACGAATCAAATTGGAAGATCATCAACCAAACTATTAAAAAAATCAGCAACTGGAAGCAGCAGAACAACACTTAAACATATTATTACCCCATGATTCGGGCATTTGTAGAAGACTCGGCCAGGGTTGAGGATTGTGGTTGAGATGCGACGGATGACTCTACGTGATTTGCAGCAGTTGCACCACACCAACGGCAGCGGGTTGTGACGAGCAACCGGCTGCGGTGCGTGTGCCGGCGAGGGTGTGATGAGACCCATAGGCGCTGGTACGGGTGGCGACTTGGCGCATATTTGGTTGTTGCCTGCTGAAGAGCAGGTGGACGAGCAACCAGCGGACATGGTTGCTACGGCCAGAGCTTCTGACGCTAGGCAGAGTAAGTAGAGAAGAGGAGAAGCGAACGTTGGATATGTCAGTTTCATTACATGCAGAGTAGCATAACACCATATATAGTCATAGTCTAGGTTTGGATTCGAACCAGCTACAGGAGCACGTCTCTCTTTTTTCTAAAACTCAGCAACGTCTCTTTACTGGTACACTAGCTTGTTCTGTACGCCTTCTCAAGTCTTTGATTCCTCCACCTGACATCTGGGACCCACCGGAAGGGCCTCTGTATTTTGCGAAAAAACATGCCCCCCGCTGACAGGTCGAACCCACCAGCTATCTTCGCATGCAAGGAAGTGCCTCCTTATTACGCACAAAAAATGAATACTCCCCCTGCCAGCTGGAACCCAGCATAGTGGGAGGCTGACTTATGGGCCTACCACTTTGACGGGGACGGAGGGCTTTGTCAACTTAGTCAATATGAACGATTCTAGCTCCAGTTACCGTATGATGTTCATCCAACGGCAGTAGTTCTTCTTCAACCTCTGGTCTTCTTGCTCCAGCCGCCCAAACCAGCGCCGGTCGTGCCGCGTGCTCCTGCCTCCCGTGGCCGGCTGTGATGCCGCGGAGGCCTCACCGCCCCCTACTACTCCCACCGCTGGCCAGGGCATCCCTCTACTCACCCACACCCCCTGTTATTCTGCGGCGACGGCAGTAGCCTCACACCGCAGCCGAACCAGTGAACCCTCATACTCCTCTCCGCGTGGGCATCCACTGCCGTGTCTTCCCCGGCTCCGCGTCGTCCCCTTCCTAGGCCTCACCATCGTCCACCGCCTTGGTGCTCTCGGCGTGGCGTGGTCAATGTGGTCAATGACCGACTTCCATCAGAAGAGTACTGTACGTGGAGAGGTTGACAGCTGGGTCCACGGCCACAGCTGGGTCCACGGCCACAGCCCAGTTTTTTTGTGATTTTCCAAGTCGCTTTGTCAGGCCTGTTGGGCTGCAAACCTTTCAAGACGAGGAGAGCTTCATTCGGCTGGCTGAGAAAATGGCCTATCAGTAATGAGAAATGGGTTGTACATTTTTAAACCACATCAAACCGGCAATTAGTTTCAAATTTATTTTTTCATTTCGAGATTTTAAATTGCATTGATTCTTATGCGTGGACAATTTGTTGGATTTTATATTGATATACATTTATTTTTAAAATCAGTTTGAATGTGACTCGAAATTTCGGGATTAAAAATAGTTCGGACCGCACCGAAATATGCAAAATTTCATATAATTTTTTAACCGTGGCCACAATATGGGCTGTAATGCTAACAAAAAGAATATGGGCTCCAAAGAAACCTTAAGAATTAGCAAATGGGCTGTAAATTATTAGAAATAATGGCAGATGGGTTGTATGATGTTTTCCACAGATTTGAATCTTTCCTAAAAAAAGGTTGACGCACAAGCAGTGACTGTTGGATGTCCATCCAACGGCCGTCGTGCTTCTTCAATCTCTGCTCTTCCTGCTCCAGCCGCTCAAACAAGCGCCGGCGGAACTGCCTGCTCTCTCCTCCCCGCGGCCAGCTGTGCTGCCGCGCAGGCCTCACCGCCCCATCATACTCCCATCACTGGCCTAGCCATCCCTCTAGTCACCCACACCTGCTGTTATTCTCCGGCAACAGTAGACGAACCAGTGAACCCTCGTACAGTCGTACTCCCCTCCGCGTGGGAAACAACTGCCGAGTCTTCCCTGCCTCCGTGTCGTTCCCTTCCTAGGCCTCGCCGTCGTCCACCGCCCTGGTGCTCTCGAGGCGGCCTGGTCAACGTGGTCAACGACCGACATGCATCTGAAGTGGACTGTACGTGGAGAGGCTGACAGCTGGGTCCACGGCCGCACGCAAGGAAATGCCTCCTTATTACACGCAAAATAATGATTGCTCCACCTGACATCTGGGACCCACTGAAAGGGCCTCTGTATTTCGCGAAAAAAAACGTTACCGCCGCTGACAGCTTGGACCCACCAGCTATATCTTCGCACGCAAGGAAGTGCCTCCTTATTATGCACAAAAGAATGAATACTCCCCCTGCTAGCTGGGACCCAATATAGTGGCAGGCTGACTTGTGGGCCTACTTAGTTGACGGGGACGGAGGGCTTTGTCAACTTAGTCAATATGCACGATTCTAGCTCCAGTGACCGTACGATGTCCAGCCAACGGCCGTAGTGCTTCTTCAACCTCTGGTCTTCTTGATCCAGCCGCCCAAACCAGCGCCAGTCGTGCCTCGTGCTCCCGCCTCCCATGGCCGGCTGCAATGCGGCGGAGGCCGCACCGCCCCCTACTACTCCCAACGCTGGCCAGGTCATCCCTCTACTCACCCACACCCCCTGTTATTCTGCGGCGACGACAGCCTCACACCGCAGTGAACCAGTGAACCCTCATACTCCTCTACGCGTGGGCATCCACTACCGCGTCTTCCCCGGCTCCGCGTCGTCCCATTCCTAGGCCTCGCCGTTGTCCACCGCCCTGGTGCTCTCGGCGCGACGTGGTCAACGTGGTCAAGGAACGGCTTCCATCGGACGTGGACTATACGTGGAGAGGCTGACAGCTGGGTCCACGGTTGCAGCAAGGAAGTGCCTCCTTATTACGCGCAAAATAATTATTCCTCCACCTGACAGCAGGGACCCACCGGACGGGCCACCGTATTTCGTGAAAAAAAACGTTTCCCCCTGATTGCTGGGACCCACCAGCTACATCTTCGCATGCAAGGAAGTGCATCCGGGCAAAAAAAAAACGATTCGCCCCCTGACTGCTGGGACCCACCAGCTACATCTTCGCAGGCAAGGAAATGCCTGACAGTCGGGACCCACCTGGTCGAAGCGTACGTAGCGTTGTCATTCTGGTCGCAAACGTGTACGTACATAATGGTCGATGTAGAGGCGTGCACGTGTCGTAGTAGAGGCGCGCACGTAGCATGTACACGTACGTATAGCGGCCAGTGTGCAAGAAAGAAAATACGGCCATGTACGTACATACGGGCAGGGTCTCGAACGCCTACTCACGCATACGTACGGCCAGGGCTCATGTACATGGCTGGGTTGGAGCGGAGAAACTGCGTCGTCGTCGTGTTCTTGGGGAGCCAACCGGCTCGGTCGGAACGGAATGCGTCGTCGTGTTCATCGGGAGGGCTTGGACGGAGCAGCCGATGTAAATGAGGCCTGGCGTACCGCAGAACAGAGGAAACGGCTTGTGTTCGACCGGCCACGTTCGAAATGGGACCCCGTTCATCGGGAGGGGTCTGGTGTACCACGAAATGGAAGAAACGGACCTCCTATGGTCGAAACGGGGGTCCTGTTGATCGGGAGGGGTGTGGCGTACCGCAAAACGGAGGAAACAGACTTGTGTTGGAGCGCTACGGTCGAAATGGGGGTCCTGTTCATCGGGAGGGGTGTGGCGTACCGCAAAACGGGACTCCACGGGATACTGTTCATCTCCACCGTCGACCCCCTCCAGCCTCCACGGGCTACTGTTCATCCACCGTCGACCTCCTCCAGCCTCCACCTGCGACTGTTCATCCACGGGCTCCTGTTCATCCAGCCTCCACCGCGTGCTACTCCACCGGCTACTGTTCAACCAGCCCTCTCCACGGGCTCCTGTTCAACCACCCCTCCATGGGGTACTGTTCATCTAGCCCTCCATTGTCTACTGTTCATCCAGCCCTCCATGGGGTGGTCCTGTTCATCCAGCCCTCCACGGGGTCCTATTCATCCAGCCCCAACCGGCTCGATCGATCGGGGTCCTGTTCATCCAGAGGCAACACCACGGGGTCCTGTTCATCCATCCCCACCGGGAACTGTTCATCCAACCCCCCCAGCAACGCTCACTGTTCATCCAGAGGCAGCATCGATCGGCTTCAGTTAGCAGCAGTAGCGAAGGAATCGCTCGATCTGGTTTAGTTAACAACCATCAATCGATCGCTCGGGTTCAATAACGCGTAGCCTACAGTGCAATCGCTCGGGTTCAGTTAGAGCCCAACGCCTAGCTCAGGTTCAGTTAGAGCCCAACGCCTCGCACCCACGCGCGTGCATGTACGAGAGAAACGCGCATCGCTCGGCCCCGACCACCCACCGTAACCGGGAACACCCCGATATTTTCCTCGCCCTCGCTTCTACCACGGTTTTTTCCGTCATGGACGGCCCAAAGAATGTCATGCAGCTGCGTCTCCAGCCCGCCCAGGACGAAAAGCCCATTTTCTATCATGATTTTTGTGATAGAAGTAGGACCCCACCACATCTATGATGATACTGGGTTTTGTCACAATTATCGTCATAGAAGTGTCATAAGTATGACAGAAAAAAATTTCGTTCGGCCCAAAATGTCACGGATGTGTCTTTTTTTGTAGTGTTCATTCGCTCGTTGTGGATGACACCTCGGTCAAATTGCCATGGTCGCCAAGAAGAAGGTGGCAAACTGACATCGGAACGACATCACACTCCAAAGTGTCTTCGTATGCTCCGATCTTGAAGGAAACTTGCACCATATACTCGACTTGGATAGTGCTGGAGTCGCTTAGCCATTGAACCTTGTAGGGATGCAGGTGCTTTTTCTTGACCAATTGGAGCTTGGAGCATAGCTCTTCACTTGCCAAGTTATGGCAACTCCCTCCGTCAATGATGACCTTCACGGACCTTTCATTGATGCCGGCCTTGGTGTGGAAGATATGGCATCTTTGGTCTTCGACTTGTTGATGTTGAAGTGTCAAGACCTTGCAGACAACGAGAGCGGGGCTCGAATCCTCATCACAAAAGACTTGATCATCTTCATCTTCGTTCACGCGCCGGTGCATGGCCACTTGCTCAAGGGCTTCCATTTCCTCTTCACTCATGGAGTCATAGGTTCCGTCGTCGTTGAGGATCATGGTGCGCTTGTTGGTACACTCAAAGGACTTGTGGCCTTGGCCGCCGCATGTGAAGCACTTGATGGAACTTGTCTTGATGGTCTCATCGGTTGGAGTTGTAGATAATGAAGCTCTCGTCTTGAAGTTGCTTGTAGTAGGAGGACGACTTGAGGTTGTCGAAGTTTTCTTGAAACTTGATTTGTCGCCGTTGCTTGTAGAAGGCTTGGTTGAGGTAGAAGTTGTTGGAATCGTTGAAGGTTGGGTGTTGGAGAAACCGTAGCTCTTGGAAGAGTACTTGGCATACTTGAAGTCATCTTGCACTTGACGTTCCGCCTTGGTAGCTTGATGCACTAGCTCGATGAGGTTGGAGTAACGTTGGAACTCGGCGATCTTCTTGATAGGATGATTGAGTCCATTCAAGGAATGTGCCATAGTTTGCTCATCATCTTTCGTGACATTGGCTCTTATCATGGCAATCTCCATTTCCTTGTAGTATTTTTCAATGCTCTTTGTTCCTTGCTTGAGTTGTTGGAGTTTCTTGAAGAGGTCACGGTTGTAGTATGTTAGCACAAAACGTGCTCTCATGACATCCTTCATTTGCTCCCAAGTGGTGATGGGTGGTTCACCTCTTGCTTCTCGTCGCTCAATGACTTGTTCCCATCATATGAGGACATAGTCTTGGAACTCAAGGGATGCTTTGGCAATCTTCTTCTCTTCCTCATAGTTGTGCAAATGAAAGATCTTGTCGACCTTCAATGCCCATGATAGGTACTCTCCGGGATCATTGCTTCCGGTGAACTTGAGCATAGTGAACTTGAGCTTTCCGTTGCATTGCTCTTCATTGTGTTGGGGTCGGGGATGGTGACGCCCTTGTCATGGAGGATCGCCAACCTCATGTTGCTCTTATCGTGGAGGATTTCCATTGTCTTCATGCTCTTGGTGAAGTTGAGGTTCTTATCAAGCTTGTGGATGAGCTTGTCTAGCGTGTGGAGGAGCTTTAGGAACTTGATGATGCACTCGTGATTGATAAATCCTCTCTTGAACTTCATCGCGAAACGCTTCTTGTTTCTCATGCATATGGCAGTTACGTGCGGCAACGGCGCGACTTGTGTCGTGGAGTGCATGTTGCACCTCAAGTGCTTGTGCTTCTCGCCGTAGTGCCTCGGCATGTTGCTCGTCTTGGTGTTTTCGCGCTCGCTCTTCCTCTTGTTGGCGTAGACGTTGACGTTCTTGTGCTTGCGCAAATGTAGCTTGATTTAGGCGATGCTGATGTGCTTGCTCGTCAAGTTGTTCTTGTGTCCGATTGCCGTGTAGAGGATTGCGGTTTGCTTGATGGTCTTGGCGCGCGGCTCGTCGATGAGTGTTTGATGTCAGAGTACTTGAGCCGGAGATGGTGTCGTCGGAGTGTCGACTCGAGCGGCTCCGTCTTGAATAGGACGAAGAGGTAGATGAGCGGTTGACCAACAAGGCACTAATCTCGTCCATTCTTGCGTTGCTCTCTTGTTTTTGTTCGTCGAGCTTGTTGTCGAAGTAGTCTCTTGTGCATTTCTCGGAGAGGCGTAAGTCGATGGCGAGATTGTCGATGCGGTTTCTCATTGCTTGTTGTTCTTGATGCAAAGCTCACTGGGCACCAAAGAGGTGGCTCTTGGTGACGTAGGAGGTCATGTCGTCGTCTTGCTCGATGAAGAGTGGGTTGGTAGAAGAACTTGGCCAATCCATCATTCCAAGCAAATATGTGAGTGGGAGAAAGAGAAGAACTTATACCAAATGTACCTTGACCGATGTTGAAGATGGATAAATGATCACTCAAATGTGTAACAAGGAAATAGCACAATTGGTACCAATTCTTGTCGGTTCTCACACCTACACGAATAAAAGCTTATGGTGGAGCTCGGTTAGGATGGTGGCACAAAATTTGATGCAATTTTTAGTGAGCCTCAATAATGTTGGAAAATATTCACAAATTTGCAAATGCGACAAGTAGACCAATAGCAAGATATGGAACACGGAAACACACACACGGATAGATAAATGGGGTTGTGCAACCAAGGAATGAGCCAAAATGTGGAATCCATGAAAATGCTCTTGTTGCACAACACTAGAGAGATGCTAGCACGATTGCGCAATAGGCGGATACGAAATTTGTGCACAACCTACTAAGCAAAAATGCAACGACTTCTATCCCAAGTATGCTATATGTATTGTATTTCAATGATATGATCCAAGAAGATCGAGTATGACAATCTTATTGTTGTATGATGCTATGGTTCTTGCTTAAAAGCTCTTTGCTTATCTTTCCCTTTTGCTTAAAAGCTTGGTTGGCTCTTTGTCTTTGGAGCTCTTTTCGCATGCAAAACTTCACGAACCAAGATAGAAATTATGTATATGCCACGACAACTTTGTGACACAAAATAGGATACCAATATATGTATCAAGATGATACGGTATGTATGCAATGGGAAACTATCATCACTAATGTGCACAAGTGACATTGCCGGCAATACTCAAAGGTTAGTCTCGATAGGCAAGATACGCAAAATCGGGCTATGGTGGTTATCAATGTAATGGCAAGGAGTAGACCAAGATGTTGTCGAGATTACCGTACTTGCTTACGGTTGAAGGTGTCAAAATTGTTGAGCGGTTGTTGTCGATGACGAGTCCGTGGCGAAGATGAGCGGCGGGGATGTTGATGTCGAACCGTCCCTAAGTTGCTGAAACACGTTAGGAAACGGAAACTACAACTCAAATTCTCAAAGCAAAACGTGTCAAAATTGTTGGAGTTGGTAGCGGGTAAGTGGTGGTATTTGCAAAAGCGGTGGTGGTATGCGGAAGTTAAAGTGGGCACTGGAACAAAATTTGGCGAGAGTTAGGAGGGAAACGGGGCGGTGGATGGAAGTGATGCTGTCAGGGGCCAGATGTCCGGGGTGGCCGGATGTCCGGGCTATCTGGCTAGATGTCCGGGCTCTGGATCCGTGGACGAACTCGAAGAACCCTGCCTGGAAATGTCAAATTCGGGGCAAAATTCGGGAGATTTTGTGGATGGAGATTGGGGAAAAGATGGGGGAAAGCTAGATCTACCTTCTACACACGAAATCCGCTGATCAAATCCAACAAAACTTCATCCCAAAAAAATTTTGGGGGCTGTTTTTGTCGGGAATTTTCGAATTTGGGACAAAATCAACAAAACAAGGCTAGAAAACGAAGAGGGGAGGCTTCGAAATCGTGATCAACCAGGCTCTGATACCAAGATGATGAAGGGTGGAACCCTAGATGCCCGATCTTTCACGATAGGAGCGAATCCCATGATGTACACGAATAACACGAGGAGAAAACACGACAGAATCACTCAAACCAACAAGATTCGGTTACACATGTGCTAGATCCTCAAAACACAAAGAGATACATGATCCAAATCCAACAAAGGATGATACAGGAGGTAACTAGTTCATCTCCGTGAGGAGGCCTTGAGGGGTCTTCCCGTTAGGGGGTCTTGAATCCAGGGTGGATCTTCTCCGTAGAGGCCGCGGTCTCTCTCGGTGGAGTAGATCCGGATGGATGAGCAAAGCTCTATCTCAAGTATGAGCTAAACCAATGCTAACCCTACAAAGAGGGAGGAGGAGTATATATAGTCTAGGTGGGCGAAGGGGTACATGGGCCTCGGCCCTTTGCTGTGCGCAGACAGACGGGGCCGGACGTCCGGGCATCGGGCCGGATGTCCGGGCCTTCCCGAGGGGCCGGATGTCCGGGCTGGCGGAGTTGACCTCGGTGCTCTCTGGATAGGAGTCCGGATTTCAGGGCTTCGGCCGGATTTCTGGGCTTTGGCCGGATTTTCGGGCTTGGCCGGATGTCCGGGCTGAGGCCGGATGTCCGGAGCCTGTAGGTACTTGGCGGCTGCTGTGGTTGATGCTCCAGGGGCCGGATGTCCGGGGCTTGGGGCCGGATGTCCGGGTCCTGGAGACCTCTTCAGATGCTTCCGTGGTTTGTCTTGATCCGTGAACTTGGGGACTTGTCCGTCTTCATGTCCATCTTCGGAGGGCCTTCTTGGTACCTGATCATGCACAACATTCCGGACTTAGGTAGTAGCCATGTCTCGAGTGGATCATATGTAATATCACTAAGGAAAGAAGTCACCTCGTTCTCGAGAGCTCTAGCTCGTGCTCATGTCATAGGTCCTCTTGGCACTTGGTGAGACGGTGGTAGGTCCATGGGGATGACCCTAGGATGCTCCGCATCACCTTTGATCTTGAGCATGAACATTATTTGTGAGTAGTTGTCCTTGTTCTTGAGGCCACGAGAGAAGTCATGTTGCAAGTAATCATGTGAATTTGATATTCGTTCGATATTTTGATGATATGTATGTTGCGATTCCCTTAGTGGTGTTATGTGAATGTCGACTACATGACACTTCACCATATTTAGGCCTAAGGGAATGCATTGTGGATTAGTTATTAGATGATGGGTTGCTAGAGTGACAGAAGCTTAAACTCTAGTTTATGCGTTATTCCGTAAGGGACTGATTTGGATCCATATGTTTAATGCTATGGTTAGATTGTCACCTTAATTCTTCTTTCGTAGTTGCGGATGCTTGCGAGGGGGTTAATCATAAGTGGAGGCTTGTTCAAGTAAGAACAACACCCAAGCACCAGTCCACCCACATATCAAATTATCAAAGTAGCGAACACGAATCAAACTAACATGATGAAAGTTACTAGATGAAATTCCCGTGTGCCCTCAAGAATGCTTTACTTCTTATAAGAGATTGTTTTGGCCCGTCCTTTGCTACAAAAAGGATTGGGCTACCTTGCTGCACTTTGTTTACCGTTACCGTTACTTGCTCATTAGAAATTATCTTACTATCAAACTTCCTGTTACCGACAATTTCAGTGCTTGCAGAAATTACCTTGCTGAAGACCACTTGTCATTTCCTTCTGGTCCTTGTTGGGCTCGACACTCTTACTTATCGAAAGGACTACGATTGGTACCCTATACTCATGGGTCATCAAGTATCTTTTCCGGCACCATTGCCGGGGAGTGAAGTGCTCTTGGTAAGTGGAAATAGGTAAGGAAAAATTTATATTACATGCTGAAATTTAATGGCACTTGTTACTAGGGAAGATAATCCTTTGAGGGGTTTGTTTGGGGTATCTTGACCTCGACCGTAAGCACAAAGAGTTTCCCCTCAACTTACTGCAGCTATTGAAAATATTAGTTATGAAATTCCTTCGGGTATGACAGAGCAACTGCTAGCTAATCCTTATGCAGGAGACGGAACAATGCATCCCGATATGCATTTGATACATGTGGATGAAATTTGTGGATTACTTAAGCTTGCAGGCTTGCCCGGAGATGAAGTCAAGAAGAAGGTTTTCCCTTTATCTTTGGGGAAAAATCATTCATATGGTATAGGCTATGCGATGATATTGGATCATGGAACTAGAATTGATTGAAATTGGAATTTCATCAAAAGTTTTATCCTATGCATCTAGTTCATCGTGATCGGAATTATATATATAATTTTTTGCCTTGTGAAGGAGAAAGCATCGCTCTAGCTTGGGGGAGGCTTAATTCAATCTTACATTCATGCCCCAACCATGAGCTCTCAAGAGAAATTACCATTCAAAATTTTTATGCTCGACTTTCTCATAATGATCAATCCATTCTCGATACTTCTGGTGCTGGTTCTTTTACGAAGCAGACTATTGAATTCAGGTGGGATCTTTTAGAAAGAATTAAATGCAACTCTGAAGATTGGTAACTCGACGAACGTAAAGAGTCAGGTATTAAGCTTGAGTTTGATTGTGTTAAATCTTTTATGAATACCGATGCTTTTCACAAGTTTAGCACTAAATATGGACTTGACTATGAGATAGTAGCCTCTTTTTGTGAATCATTTGCTACTCATGTTGATCTCCCTAAGGAGAAGTAGTTTAAATATCATCCACCTATTAAAGAAAACATTAAATAACCAGTTATAGCTAAAGATGAAACTATCATTTACAATGTTGATCTAGTTGTGCCTACTTCTTATATTGAAAACCACCTTTCCCTGTTAGGATAAAGGAACATGCTTAGGTATCAACAATGGTTCACAAAAGTAATATTAAAGCACCTAAACCCTCTGAACAAATTAAAGTAGAACCTAGTGTTGCTATGGTTAAAGATCTTTTGGTCGATAATATTGATGGGCATGTTATTTACTTCTGTGATGAAGCTGCTAGAATTGCCAAACCCGATGAAAAAGATAAACATAAACCTGTTGTTGGCATGGTTGTTGTCTCAGTTAAAATGGGAGACCATTGCTATCATGTCTTATATGATTTAGGTGCTAGTGTGAGTGCTATCCCTTTTACTCTATACCAAGAAATTATGAATGATATAGCACCCGCTGAAATAGAAGACATAGATTTCACTATTTAACTTGCAAACAGAGACACAATCACACCACTTGGGATTGTTAGAGATGTTGAAGTCTTGTGTGGGAAAATAAAATACTCTACTGATTTTCTAGTTCTTGGTTCCCCACTAGATGACTTTTGTCCCATAATTTTTGGTAGACCTTTCTTGAAATCTGTCAATGCTAAGATAGATTTGCATAAAGAAACAGTCAGTGTGAACTTTGGTGATGTGTCTCATGAGTTTAATTTCTCTAAGTTTCGTAGACAGCCTCATGATAAAGAATCACCTAGTAAAGATGAAATAATTGGTCTTGCTTCTATTGACATACCTCCTACTGATCCTTTAGTACAATATTTGCTAGACCATGAAAATGATATGCACTTGCGTGAATAGAAATGAAATAGATAAAATATTCTTTGAACAACAACCTATCCTTAAACACAATTTGCCTATTGAAACTCTAGGAGGTCCTCCTCCACCTAAAGGTGATCCTGTGTTTGAATTAAAACAATTGCCTGACACTTTGAAGTATGCTTATCTTGATGAGAAAAAGATATATCATGTTATTATTAGTGCTAACCTTTCATAACAGGAAGAAGAGAGATTGTTAAAAATTCTCAGGAAGCACCATGCTGCTATTGGATATACTCCTGATGATCTTTAGGGCATTAGTCCTACTCTCTATCATCAAAAGAGTAATATGGAACCTGATGCTAAACCAGTTGTTGATCATCAACGACGATTGAATCCTAAGTTGAAAGGAGTGGTAAGAACTGAAATACTAAAGCTTCTAGAAGTAGGTATAATCTATCCTATAGCTGATAGTAGATGGGTAAGTCATGTTCATTGTGTCCCTAAGAAAGGAGGTATTACTGTTGTTCCCAATGATAAAAATGAACTTATTCCACAAAGAATAGTGGCTGGCTATCGAATGTTAATAGATTTTAGAAAATTAAATAAAGCTACTAGAAAAGATCATTACCCTCTACCTTTCATCGGTCAAATGTTAGAAATATTGTCTAAGCACACACACTTTTGTTTCCTTGATGGATATTCTGGTTTCTCTCAAATACCTATTTCACAACCTGATCAAGAGAAAACCACCTTTACTTGTCCTTTTCAAACCTATGCTTATAGACTTATGCCTTTTAGTTTATGTAATGCACCTACTACCTTTCAAACATGTATGACTGCTATATTCTCTAATTTTTGTGAAAAGATTGTTGAGGTTTTCATGGATGATTTTTCCGTTTATGGAACTTCTTTTGATGATTTCTTAAGCAACCTTGATCGAGTTTTGCAGAGATGTTAACAAACTAATCTTGTCTTGAATTGGGAGAAGTGCCACTTTATGGTTAATGAAGGCATTGTCTTGGGGCATAAAATTTCCGAACGAGGTATTGAGGTGGATAAAGCTAAAGTTGATGCAATTGAGAAAATGCCATGTCCTAAAGATATTAAAAGTATTCGTAGTTTCCTTGGTCATGTTGGTTTCTATAGGACATTTGTTAAAGACTTCTCTAAAAGTTTGAGGCCTCTTACTAATCTTTTACAAAAGGATGTTCCATTTGTTTTTGATGATGATTATTTAGAAGCCTTTCAAACATTAAAGAAAGTCTTAACTTCTGCACCTATTGTTCAACCACCTGATTGGAACTTGCCTTTTGAAATTATGTGTGATGCTAGTGATTATTCTGTTGGTGTTGTTCTAGGACAAAGAGTTGATAAGAAATTAAATGTTATCTAGTATGCTAGTAAAACTCTAGACAGTGCCCAAAGAAATTATGCTACTACCGAGAAAGAATTTTTAGCAGTTGTGTTTGCTTGTGATAAATTCAGATCTTACATTGTTGATTCCAAAGTTTGTGCACACTGAGCATGCTACTATATAATATCTTATGGAAAAGAAAGATGCTAAAACTATACTCATTATGTGGGTTCTCTTGCTACAAGAATTTGAGTTGCATATTACTGATAGGAAGGGAGCTGAGAACCCCGTAGCTGATAACTTGTCTAGGTTAGAGAATATTCTTGATGACCCACTACCTATTGATGATAGCTTCCCTGATGAACAATTAGCTATAATAAATGCTTCTCATAATACTCTTTGGTATGCTGATTATGCTAATTATATTGTAGCCAAATTTATACTACCCAGTTTCACATACCAACAAAAGAAAAAATTCTTCTATGACTTAAGATGTTACTTTTGGGATGACCCACATCTTTATAAAGGAGTAGATGGTATTATCAGACGTTGCATACCTGAGCATGAACAAGAAGAAATCCTACGGAAACGTCACTCCGAAGCTTGCGGGGGACATCATGCGAGAGATAGAACCGCACATAGGGTATTGCAATCTGTCTTTTATTGGCTTACTCTTTTCAAAGATGTCTGTAAGTTTGTCTTATCTTGTGATGAATGTCAAAGAATTGGTAATATTGATAAGCTTCAGGAAATGCCTATGAATTATTCACTTGTTATTGAACCATTTGATGTTTGGGTTTTGATTATATGGGACATTTTCCTTCCTCTAATGGGTATACACATATTTCGGTTATTGTTGATTATGTCACTTAATGGGTAGAAGCTATTCCAACTAGTAGTGTTCATCATAACACCTCCATTAAAATGCTTATTTCCCCATGGTTTGGAGTCCCTAGATATTTAATGACTGGTGGTGGTTCACATTTTTATTCATGGTGCTTTCTGTAAATTGCTTCCTAAATATGATGTTAACCATAGAATTGCATCACCCTATCATCCTCAATCTAGTGGTCAAGTTGAACTTAGCAATAGAGAAATAAAATCAATAGTACAAAAAACTGTCAATAGGTCCCGAAAGAATTGGTCTAAGAAACTTGATGATGCACTTTGGGCCTATAGAACAACTTATAAAAATCCTATGGGCATGTCTCCTTATAAAATGGTTTATGGAAAAGCATGTCATTTGCCTCTTGAGTCAGAACATAAAGCATATTGGACAATTAAAGAACTCAATTATTACTTCAAACTTGCTGGTGAAAAGAGGTTATTTGATATTAGCTCACTAGATGAATGGAGAACCCAAGCTTATGAAAATGCCAAACTATTTTAAAAAAAGGTTAAAAGATGGCATGACAAAAGAATCCAAAAGAGGGAATTTAAAGTTGGTGAATATGTTCTATTGTACAATTCTCGTTTTAGTTTTTTTGCAGGAAAACTTCTTTCCAAATGGGAAGGACATATATCATCAAAGAAGTTTATCGCTCTTGAGCTATCAAGATTAATAATGTCGAAGGTACCAACCCGAAGGTGGTGAATGGACAAATAATTAAGCACTATATTTCAGGTACGCCTATTAATGTTGAAACTAACATTATCCAAACCATGACACCAGATGAACACATAAAAGAAACCTTCCAGAACACTCCAGAACCCTAAAAAAGAAGAGGTACGTGATACGGTAAGTAAGCGGACTCCGAAAAATCCACAAAAATATTTTCTGTCAGTTTTGGAATATTAGAAAAAGGAAAATAAGAAATAACCGGGAAGGCAACTAAGGTGCCCACAAGACACCAGGGCGCGCCTGCCCCACCTAGCGCGCCCTGGTGGGTGGTGGGCCCCTCGAGCACCTTCCTGACTCCGTTTTCCTTCCATATGTTTGTTTCCCAAGATAAAAAATCTTTATATATACCCCCGGGAGATTTGGCCACCACATCACAGAGAAATCCTCTATTCTTGTTTTGTGTTGTTTTTCTGACAGATCTAGATCGCCATGGCTACCCTAAGCTCTTCCAAGGACAAGTTCTTCGAGAAGGTCATCAACCCCTACCTATCGGAGGTGTCGAAGCACCCTCAAGCCATAGAGATGCGTGAGGGGGTGCTTCACTTCTGGGATGTTCAAGGCCCCAAGAGGACGGGGAGCATGGAGGCCAGGCTCGAGGCGGTGGAGCAGGAGATCTTCAAGTGCCAGGGGATGGTGGAGCATGGACTCAGTGCCAATCACCTCATGATTATGGAATTCACCCATGATCACAAGGTGGATGGCCGGTCTATGAAGGACATCATGTTCACCCTCAACGAGCAAATTAATTTTTTGCAAAGCCAAATCTATGATCTTCAAAATCAAGTTTTTGAGTATGAAGCGAGATTTAAATGTATGAGTTCAGCCGCCAGTTGAAGGACTCAGGAGACTCGTGCTTCCTCTTATGATGGTGAGCCGCTGCCATGGAAGCCGGAGGACAAGTTTGGCCCTACCTCATCTACACCACCACCTACATCTTCATCACCAAAGGAGGCTTGAGTACACGGGTATGGGCACTCCCCTTGGCTTGTGACAAGCTTGGGGAGATGCCCCGGTATCATATCACCATCACTATTATTACCTTTACCTATCTTATTTTGATCCTTAGTTATTTCGTGATTTAGTTGAATAAAAGTTTAGTATGATCTATTTTTGAGTGCTAGTTTCGTGATCTATCCATCTATGTAATTGAGTGAGAGTTATATAATAACATTTAGTTTGAGTTTTTCCTTCTTTACTTTTATGTTTCAATCAAAATAAAATAAAATAGTTTAAAACATCATATGCTAATCTTATGGTAAGTAATGACATCACATAAGGAAAAGTATAAGTGGTAAAATTTGTTGAAAGTTGACAAACATAGCATTGGTCAATAATGCAATTCATGAAATAATTAATAAGGGAAGAGAAGATTCAGATGCAAATACACTATCTTGGACATCTTTTATGATTGTGACCTCCCACTAAATATCTTATGCCAAACTGTTGACGTTGGACAAGGAAGACAACATAATGATTTATGTTCGTTCATATTCACATAGAAGTTATATTATCTTAGATCCTTCAACATGTGGTACTTTCTCAATATCTTTTCTAGCCAAAAATCTGCACTAAGTAGAGATACTACTTGTGCATCCAAAACCCTTAAACCCAAACTCATGTTTGAGATTCCACCATACCTACCTATGGATTGAGTAAGATCCTTCAAGTAAGGTGTCATCGGTGCAAAAAGGCAATAAAAATTGTTTCTAAATGTGTTTGATCATTTAGTGTAAGGGAAAATAAGCATTGTATGAACTTGTGATGGCAAAGTAATAAAAGTGACAGACTGCATAATAAAGGTTACTATCATAAGGGGCAATATAATGTGACGTTCTTTTGCATTAAGAGAATATGCATAAAAAACCAAAAAGCGCGTGACAACCTCTGCTTCCCTGTACGAAGGGACTATCTTTTACTTGTATGTATTTGCTTTTTATGCAAGAGTCAAAGTATTCTTCTATATTCCTTTTTATTTTTCTCTTTGGCAAGCATCAAGTGGTGGGGAAAGATCTAGGCACATATATCCAGTTGGATATGAGTGAGCATGAGTTATTATTGTTGACATCACCCTTGAGGTGAATAAGGGTGGAGGCGAAACTATAAGCCCCTATGTTTCTATGTGTCCGGTTGAAACTTTTTGCTCATATATATGTTGTGAGTGTTCACAATCATAGAAGATTAAATGATGGTTGAGTATGTGGACTTGCCAAAAGGCTTCGATACGAGACCCTTACTGAAAATATGACGAATTGTAGTTGCAAAGTTGACAGAGAACATAGTTCCTTGGTTTCCAATAAAGTTTACGCTTTTTACTTAGATGTTGTGATGAATTGTTACTTGTTCATAAGAAGTTATATGATACAGTTTGTTGTTGTTATAACAATAAGCATGATGCTACTATGCCCGTATTTTGTTTTTATCGACACCTCTCTCTCAACATGTGGACATGATTCTCGATATCAGCTTTCGCTTGAGGACAAGCGATATCTAAGCTTGGGGGAGTTGATACGTCCATTTTGCATCATGTTTTCCTATTGTTATTTATAGTGTTTTTATGCTTTATAACACTTAATGGAGTAATTCTAATGCCTTTTCTCTCATAGTATGCAAGGTTTACATAAAGAAGGAGAATGCCGGTAGCTGGAATTTTGGACCTGAAAAAGCTATGTCAGAGATACCAATTCTGCACATCTCCAAATGAGCTGAAATTTTACGGAGAATTATTTTGGAATAATACTAGAGAAAATAACTACTGGAGGGGGCTGCCAGGTGCCCACAAGACCCAGGGCGCGCCACCCCCTCCAAGCGCGCCCTGGTGGGTTGTGGGCACTCTGGCCCACCCCCGGTGCCCATCTTCTGGTATATAAGGTCTTTTGACCTAGAAAAAATAAGGAGAGAACTTTCAGGATGAAGCGTTGCCGTCTCGAGGTGGAACTTGGGCAGGAGAACTTTTTCCCTCTGGCAAAGCGATTCCGCAGGGGAAACTTCCCTCCCGGAGGGGGAAATCGAAGCCATCGTCATCACCAACAACCCTATCATCTTTTGGAGGCCAATCTTCATCGACATCTTTAACAACAACATCTCATCTCAAATCCTAGTTCATCTCCTGTGTTCAATCCTTGTAACGGAACCTCAGACTGGTACCTGTGGGTGACTAGTAGTGTTGATTACATCTTGTAGTTGATGATGTATGGTTTATTTGGTGGAAGATTATATATTCAGATCCATTATGCTATCTAATATCCCTCTCATCTTGAGTATGAATAATATTTGTGACTAGTTGTCGTTGTTGTTGAGGCCACAGGAGAAGTCATGTTGCAATTAATCATGTGAATTTATTATTCGTTCGATATTTTGATGATATGTATGTTATGATTCCCTTAGTGGTGTTATGTGAACGTCGACTACATGACACTTCACCATATTTGGGCCTAAGGGAATGCATTGTGGAGTAGTTATTAGATGATGGGTTGCTAGAAGCTTAAACCCTAGTTTATGCGCTATTCCGTAAGGGACTGATTTGGATCCATATGTTTAATGTTATGGTTAAATTGTTATCTTAATTCTTCTTTCATAGTTGCAGATGCTTGCGAGGGGGTTAATCATAAGTGGGAGGCTTGTTCAAGTAAGAATGGCACCCAAGAATCGGTCCACCCACATATCAAATTATCAAAGTAGCGAACGCGAATCAAACCAACATGATGAAAGTGACTAGATGAAACTCCCGTGTGCCCTCAAGAACACTTTGCTTCTTATAAGAGATTGTTTTCGCCTATCCTTTGCTACAAAAAGGATTGGTCTACCTTGCTACACTTTATTTCCCGTTACTGTTAATTGCTCGTTACGAATTATCTAACTATCAAACTACCTGTTGCCAACAATTTTAGTGCTTGCAGAAATTACCTTGCTGAAAACCACTTGTCACTTCCTTCTGCTCCTCGTTGGGTTCGTCACTCTTACTATCGAAAGGACTACGATTGCTTGTGGGTTATCAGGAAGCACCGTGCCGCTATTGGATATACTCTTGATGATCTTAAGGGCATTAGTCCCACTCTATGTCAGCATAAAATTAATATGGAGCCTGATGCTAAACCCGTTGTTGACCAACAAGGATGATTAAATCTTTAGATGAAGGAAGTGGTAAGAAATGAAATATTAAAGCTTCCATAAGAAGGCATAATCTATCCCATAACTGGTATTAGATGGGCAAGTCATGTTCATTGTATCCCTAAGAAAGGAGGTATTACTGTTGTCGCTAATGATAAAAATGAATTGATCCCACAAAATTGTCACATGTTATAGAATGGTTATTGATTTTAGAAAATTAAACAAAGCTACTAGGAAAGATCATTATCCTCTGCCTTTCATAGATCAAATGCTAGAAAGACTATCAAAACGTACACATTTCTGCTTTCTAGATGGATATTCTATTTTTTCCCAAATACATGTGTCACAAGAGGATCAAGAAAAAACTGCTTTACATGCCCTTTTGGTACTTTTGCCTATATACATATGCCTTTTGGTTTATGCAATGCACCTGCTACCTTTCAAAGATGTATGACTAATATATTCTCTGACTTATGTGAAAAGATTGTTGAGGTTTTCATGGATGATTTTTCCGTTTATGGAATGTCTTTTGATGATTGCTTGAGCAACCTTGATCGAGTTTTGCAGAGATGTGAAGAAACTAATCTTGTCTTGAATTGGGAGAAGTGCCACTTTATGGTTAATGACGGTATTGTCTTGGGGCATAAAATACCCAAAAGAGGTATTGAAGTTGATAAAGCTAAAGTTGATGTAATTGAAAAAAAATGCCATGTCCTAAATATATCAAAGGCATAAGAAGTTTCCTTGGTCATGCCAGTTTCTATAGGTGATTTATTAAAGAATTCTCTAAAATTTCTAAGCCTCTTACTAATCTCTTGCAAAAACATGTTCCATTTGTTTTTGATGATGATTTTGTAGAAGCCTTTGAAATGCTTAAGAAAGCCTTAATATCTGCACCTATTGTTCAACCACCCGACTGGAACCTACCCTTCGAAATTATGTGTGATGCTAGTGATTATGCTCTCGGTGTTGTTCTAGGACAAAGAGTTGATAAGAAATTAAATGTTATCCATTATGCTAGTAAAACCCTAGATAGTGCTCAAAGAAATTATGGTACCACTAAAAAAGAATTTATAGCAGTTGTGTTTGCTTGTGATAAATTCTGATCTTACATTGTTGATTCTAAAGTAATTGTTCACACCCGTCATGCTACTATTAAATACCTTATGGAAAAGAAAGATGCTAAACCTAGACTTATTAGGTGGGTTCTTTTGATACAAGAATTTTATCTACATATCACAGATAGGAAAGGGGCTGAGAACCCCGTAGCAGATAACTTGTCTAGGTTAGAAATTATTCTTGATGACCCACTACCCATAGATGATAGCTTTCCTAATGAACAACTAGCTGTCATAAATACTTCTCATAGTACTCCATGGTATGCTGATTATGCTATTTACATTGTTAAATTTATACCACATAGTTTCACATACCAACAAAAGAAAAAAAAAATCTATGATTTAAGACATTACTTCTGGGATGACCCACACCTTTATAAAGAAGGAGTAGATGGTGTTATTAGATGTTGTATACCTGAGCATGAACAGGAACAAATCCTACACAAGTGTCACTCCGAGGCCTATGGAGGACACCATGCTGGAGACAGAACTACACACAAGGTATTGCAATCTGGTTTTTATTGGCCTACTCTTTTCAAAGATGCTCGTAAGTTTGTCTTGTCTTGTGATGAATGCCAAATAGTTGGTAATATAAGTAGATGTCAGGAAATGCCGATGAATTATTCACTTGTTATTGAACCATTGGGTGTTCGGGATTTGATTATATGGGACGTTTTCTTTCCTCTAATGGGTATACACATATTTTGGTTGCTGCTGATTATGTTACTAAGTGGGTAGAAGCTATTCCAACTAGTAGTGCTGATCATAACACTTCCATTAAAATGCTTAAAGAAGTTATTTTCCCGACGTTTGGAGTCCCTAGATATTTAATGACTGATGGTGGTTCACACTTTATTCATGGTGCTTTTTGTAAATTGCTTGCTAAATATGATGTTAACCATAGAATTGCATCTCCCTATCATCCTCAGTCTAGTGGTCAAGTAGAGCTAAGTAATAGAGAAATACAATTGATCTTGCAAAAGACTGTTAATAGATCTAGGAAGAATTGGTCTAAGAAACTTGATAATGCATTATGGGCTTATAGAACTGCTTATAAAAATCCCATGGGTATGTCCCCATATAAATGGTTTATGGGAAAGCATGTCATTTACCTCTTGAATTGGAACATAAAGTTTATTGGGCAATTAAAGAACTCAACTATGATTTCAAACTTGTCGGTGATAAGAGGTTACTTGACATTAGCTTACTTGATGAATGGAGAACCGAAGCCTATAAAAATGCCAAGTTGTTGAAAGAAAAGGTTAAAAGATGGCATGATAAATACAAAAGCAGGAATTTAATGTAGGTGACTAAGTGCTACTTCTTGAGCACTGCGTTGGTTTTCCCTTGAAGAGGAAAGGGTGATGCAGCAAAGTAGCGTAAGTATTTCCCTCAGTTTTTGAGAACCAAGGTATTAATCCAGTAGGAGACTGTACGCAAGTCGCCTCGTACCTACACAAACAAATAAGAACCTTGCAACCAACGCGATAAAGGGGTTGTCAATCCCTTCACGGCCACTTGCAAAAGTGAGATCTGATAGAGACAATAAGATAAATATTTTTGGTATTTTTATGATATAGATTGAAAAGTAAAGATTGCAAAGTAAAATAGATTTGAAACTTATATGATGGAAAATAGACCCGGGGGCCATAGGTTTCACTAGTGGCTTCTCTCAAGATAGCATAAGTATTACAGTGGGTGAACAAATTACTGTCGAGCAATTGATTGAAAAGTGCATAGTTATGAGAATATCTAGGCATGATCATGTATATAGGCATCACGTCCGCGACAAGTAGACCGAAACGATTCTGCATCTACTACTATTACTCCACACATCGACCGCTATCCAGCATGCATCTAGAGTATTAAGTTCATAAGAACAGAGTAACGCATTAGGCAAGATGACATGATGTAGAGGGATAAACTCAAGCAATATGATATAAACCCCATCTTTTTATCCTCGATGGCAACAATACAATATGTGTCGTTTCCCCTACTATCACTGGGATTGAGCAACGCAAGATTGAACCCAAAGCTAAGCACTTCTCCCATTGCAAGAAAGATCAATCTAGTTGGCTAAACCAAACTGATAATTCAAAGAGACTTGCAAAGATAACAAATCATACATAAAAGAATTCAGAGGAGATTCAGATATTGTTCATAGATAATCTTGATCATAAACCCACAATTCATCGGATCTCGACAAACACACCGCAAAAAGAATTACATCGAATAGATCTCCAAGAGAATTGAGGAGAACTTTGTATTGAGATCCAAAGAGAGAGAAGAAGCCATCTAGCTAATAACTATGGAACCGAAGGTCTGTGGTAAACTACTCACACATCATCGGAGAGGCCATGGTGTTGATGTAGAAGCCCTCCATGATCGATTCCCCCTCCGGCGGAGCGCCGGAAAAGGCCCCAAGATGGGATCTCATGGGTACAGAAGGTTGCGGCGGTGGAAATAGGGTTTCGTGGTGCTCTCGGATGTTTTCGGGGTATATGGGTATATATAGGAGGAAGCAGTAGGTCGGTGGAGCTGCGAGGAGCCCACGAGGGTGGGGGCGCGCCCAGCGGGGCAGGCGTGCCTCCCTGCCTCGTGGCCTCCTCGCTTCTTTCTTGACGTCCACTCCAAGTCCCCTGGATCACGTTTGTTCCAAAAATAACTCTCCTGAAGGTTTCATTCCGTTTGGATTCCGTTTGATTCTCCTTTTCTGCGAAACACTGAAATAGGCAAAAAACAGCAATTTGCACTGGGCCTTCGGTTAATAGGTTAGTCCCAAAAATAATATAAAAGTGTTTAGTAAAGCCCATTAAACATCCCAAACAGATAATATAATAGCATGGAACAATCAAAAATTATAGATACGTCGGAGACGTATCAAGCATCCCCAAGCTTAATTCCTGCTCGTCCTTGAGTAGGTAAATGATAAAAACAGAATTTTTGATGTGGAATGCTACCTAGCATATTTTTTATGTAATTTCCTTTATTGTGGCATGAATGTTCAGATCTGAAGATTCAAGACAAAATTTAATATTAATATGAAAATAATAATACTTCAAGCATACTAACAAAGCAATCATGTCTTCTCAAAATAACATGGCCAAAGAAAGTTATCCCTATAAAATCATATAGTCTGGCTATGCTCTATCTTGATCACACAAAGTATTTAATCATGCACAACCCCGATGACAAGCCAAGCAATTGTTTCATACTTTTGATGTTCTCAAACTTTTTCAATCTTCACGCAATACATGAGCGTGAGCCATGGACATAGCACTATATGTGGAATAGAATGGTGGTTGTGGAGAAGACAAAAAGGAGAAGATAGTCTCACATCAACTAGGCGTATCAACGGGCTATGGATATGCCCATCAATAGATATCAATGTGAATGAGGACGGATTGCCATGCAACAGATGCACTAGAGCTATAAGTGTATGAAAGCTCAACAAAAGAAACTAAGTGGGTGTGCATCCAACTGGCTTGCTCATGAAGACCTAGGGCATTTTGAGGAAGCCCATCATTGGAATATACAAGCCAAGTTCTATAATGTAAAATTCCCACTAGTATATGAAAGTGACAACATAGGAGACTCTCTATTATAAAGATCATTGCGCTACTTTGAAGCACAAGTGTGGTAAAAGGATAGTAACATTGTCCCTTCTCTCTTTTTCTCTCATTTTTTTATTTGGGCCTTTTTTATGGCCTCTTTTTTTCTATTCTTTTTTTTTGTTCGGAGTCTCATCCCGACTTGTGGGGGAATCATAGTCTCCATCATCCTTTCCTCACTTGGGACAATGCTCTAATAATGATGATCATCACACTTTTATTTACTTATTACTCAAAAATTAGAACAAAATATGACTCTATGTGAATGCCTCCGGCGGTGTACCGGGATATGCAATGAATCAAGAGTGACATGTATGAAAGAATTATGAATGGTGGCTTTGCCACAAATACGATGTCAACTACATGATCATGCAAAGCAATATGACAATGATGAAGCGTGTCATAACAAATGGAACGGTGGTAAGTTGCATGGCAATATATCTCGGAATGGCTATGGAAATGCCATAATAGGTAGGTATGGTGGCTGTTTTGAGGAAGGTATATGGTGGGTGTATGATACCGACGAAAGGTGCGCGGTATTAGAGAGGCTAGCAATGGTGGAAGGGTGAGAGTGCGTATAATCCATGGACTCAACATTAGTCATAAAGAACTCACATACCTATTGCAAAAATCTATTAGTTATCGAAACAAAGTACTACGCGCATGCTCCTAGGGGGATAGATTGGTAGGAAAAGGCCATCGCTCGTCCCCGACCGCCACTCATAAGGAAGACAATCAATAAATAAATCATGCTCCGTCTTCATCACATAACGGTTCACCATACGTGCATGCTACGAGAATCACAAACTTTAGAACAAGTATTTCTCAAATTCACAACTACTCAACTAGCATGACTCTAATATCACCATCTTCATATCTCAAAACAATTATCAAGTATCAAACTTCTCATAGTATTCGATGCACTTTATATGATAGTTTTTATTATACCCATCTTGGATGTTCATCATATTAGGACTAATTTTATAGCCAAAGAAAACTACCATGCTGTTCTAAAAGACTCTCAAAATAATATAAGTGAAGCATGGGAGATCAATAATTTCTATAAAATAAAACCACCACCGTGCTCTAAAAAGATATAAGCGAAGCACTAGAGCAAAATTATCTAGCACAAAAGATATAAGTGAAGCACATAGAGTATTCTAATAAATTCCAATTCATGCGTGTCTCTCCCAAAAGGTGTGTACAGCAAGGATTATTGTGGTAAACGAAAAAGCAAAGACTCAAATCATACAAGACGCTCCAAGCAAAACACATATCATGCGGTGAATAAAAATATAGTCTCAAGTAAAGTTACCGATAGATGAAGACGAAAGAGGGGATGCCTTCTGGGGCATCCCCAAGCTTAGGCTTTTGGTTGTCCTTGAATTTTAACTTGGGGTGCCTTGGGAATCCCCAAGCTTAGGCTCTTGCCACTCCTTATTCCATAATCCATCAAATCTTTATCCAAAAGTTGAAAACTTCACAACACAAAACTCAACAGAAAATCTCATGAGCTCCGTCAGCGAAAGAAAACAAACCACCACCATAAGGTACTGTAATGAACTCATTATTTATTTATATTGGTGTTAAACCTACTGTATTCCAACTTCTCTATGGTTCATACCCTCCGATACTAGCCATAGATTCATCAAAATAAGCAAATAACAAACGAAAAATAGAATCTGTCAAAAACAGAACAGTCTGTAGTAATATGTATCAAACGCAAACTTTCTTTAACTAAACAATTCTACCAAAATAGGACGACCTAAATAATTTTTTTATTGATCTACTTCAATTGGAATCAGTATTTTATTACATTTTGGTGATTTTTAACAATTGTTTTCGTGAGCAGAAAGTTTCTGATTTTTTCAGCAAGATCAAATAACTATCATCCAAGAAGATCCTATAGGTTTTACGTGGCACAAACACTAATTAAAACATAAAACCACATGTAACCAGAGGCTAGATGAAATATTTATTACTAAACAGAACCAAAAAGCAAGAAACAAAAATAAAATTGGGCTGCCTCCCAACAAGCGCTATCGTTTAACGCCCCTAGCTAGGCATAAAAGCAAGAATAGATCTAGGTATTATCATCTTTAGTATGCAATTCTTCAATAGAACATTTATAACCCTTAGGAGTTTCCTTATTTTTATTAATGATTAAACTCCTAGGCAAGACATCGAGAAAATCATTTGTAGCAAAAGGTTCCTTAATGATAGCGAGGAAGTTGGGGTGAATACTTATTGATTTGAGATCCGCATTTTCCTTACTAGAAGATTCACCCTTATTTTTAGGAACATACATTAATTTGGCAACTTTGGTAGTAGGAGGATTTGGAGTATTTTTCACGGAAGAAAAGGCAGACCCTAAGTTGGTAATAATACCCTCAAGTTTACCAATTCTTGTGGAATCTTGATCTATTCTTTCGTTAACTAAAGGTTCCTTCTCTTTAAAAATTTTCAGAGTAACTCCTACCTTAGATCCATATTGGGTAATTTGGTTGTGGATCTTTTTATCCAAATTTTCAATCAACTCTACAGTAGCAACTTTATTTTCAATAATTTCAAGCCTTTGCATCACATGTTCCAAAGTTAAAATAGTTCCATTAACCAAAAGAGGTGGTGAGCCAAACAAATCTATCATAGCATTAAAAGAATCAAAAGTCTGGCTACCCAAGAAATTCCCTCCGGTAATGGTATCAAGAATATATCTATTCCAATGGGTGATGCCTACATAAAAATTGTGAAGAAGAACGAAAGTGGATTGCTTCCTAGTAGATCTATTCTGAGCATTGCAAATTCTATGCCAAGCATCTTTTAGATTTTCTCCCTCCCTTTGTTTAAAATTAAGAACTTCATGATCGGGAGTACTAACAATGGTAGAAGGACTAGCCATGACAGCAAAGCAAACGATCTAACACACGGACACACAAGAAGCAAGCGAAAAAGGGCGAACGAGAAAAGAGGGCAAATAAAACGGCAAAGGTGAAGTGGGGGGAGAGGAAAACGACAGGCAAATGGCAAATAATGTAATGCGAGGGATAAGAGTTGTGATGGGTACTTGGTATGTCTTGACTTGGCGTAGATCTCCCCGGCAACGGCGCCAGAAATTGGCTAGTTGACGGGAGATAAAATTTTGACTTGACTTTGCGTAAGCCTCCCCCGGCAACGGCGCCAGAAATCCTTCTTGCTACCTCTTGAGCACTGCATTGGTTTTCCCTTGAAGAGGAAAGGGTGATGCAGCAAAGTAGCGTAAGTATTTCCCTCAGTTTTTGAGAACCAAGGTATCAATCCAGTAGGAGACTATACGCAAGTCACCTCGTACCTACACAAAGAAATAAGAACCTTGCAACCAACGCGATAAAGGGGTTGTCAATCCCTTCACGGCCACTTGCAAAAGTGAGATCTGATAGAGATAATAAGATAAATATTTTTTGGTATTTTTATGATATAGATTGAAAACTAAAGATTGCAAAGTAAAATAGATTGGAAACTTATATGATGGAAAATAGACCCGGGGGCCATAGGTTTCACTAGTGGCTTCTCTCAAGATAGCATAAGTATTACGGTGGGTGAACAAATTACTGTCGAGCAATTGATTGAAAAGTGCATAGTTATGAGAATATCTAGGCATGATCATGTATATAGGCATCACGTCCGCGACAAGTAGACTGAAACGATTCTGCATCTACTACTATTACTCCACACATCGACCGCTATCCAGCATGCATCTAGAGTATTAAGTTCATAAGAACAGAGTAACGCATTAGGCAAGATGACATGATGTAGAGGGATAAACTCAAGCAATATGATATAAACCCCATCTTTTTATCCTCGATGGCAACAATACAATATGTGTCGTTTCCCCTACTGTCACTGGGATCGAGCAACGCAAGATTGAACCCAAAGCTAAGCACTTCTCCCATTGCAAGAAAGATCAATCTAGTTGGCCAAACCAAACTGATAATTCAAAGAGACTTGCAAAGATAACAAATCATACATAAAAGAATTCAGAGGAGATTCAGATATTGTTCATAGATAATCTTGATCATAAACCCACAATTCATCGGATCTCGACAAACACACCACAAAAAGAATTACATCGAATAGATCTCCAAGAGAATTGAGGAGAACTTTGTATTGAGATCCAAAGAGAGAGAAGAAGCCATCTAGCTAATAACTATGGAACCGAAGGTCTGTGGTAAACTACTCACACATCATCGGAGAGGCCATGGTGTTGATGTAGAAGCCCTCCATGATCGATTCCCCCTCCGGCGGAGCGCCGGAAAAGGCCCCAAGATGGGATCTCATGGGTACAGAAGGTTGCGGCGGTGGAAATAGGGTTTCGTGGTGCTCTCGGATGTTTTCGGGGTATATGGGTATATATAGGAGGAAGAAGTAGGTCGGTGGAGCTGTGAGGAGCCCACGAGGGTGGGGGCGCGCCCAGCGGGGCAGGCGTGCCTCCCTGCCTCGTGGCCTCCTCGCTTCTTTCTTGACGTCCACTCCAAGTCCCCTGGATCACGTTTGTTCCAAAAATAACTCTCCTGAAGGTTTCATTCCGTTTGGATTCCGTTTGATTCTCCTTTTCTGCGAAACACTGAAATAGGCAAAAAACAGCAATTTGCACTGGGCCTTCGGTTAATAGGTTAGTCCCAAAAATAATATAAAAGTGTTTAGTAAAGCCCATAAACATCCCAAACAGATAATATAATAGCATGGAACAATCAAAAATTATAGATACGTTGGATACGTATCACCAAGTCTTGCTATACAATTCTCGTTTAAGATTTTTTGCATGAAAACTTCTCTCTAAATGGGAAGGACCATACATTATCGAAGAAGTCTACCATTTTGGTGCTATCAAAATCAACAATGTCGAAGGCAATAACCCGAAGGTGGTGAATGGGCAAATAATCAAACATTATATCTCAGGTACGCCTATAAATGTTGAGACCAAAATTATTCATACCATAACACTAGAGGAGTACATAAAGGAAATCTTCCAGAACGCTCCAGAACCCTGAAAAGGAATAGGTATGTGATACGGTAAGTAAATCGACTCCAAAAGTTTTCCAAAAGCAATTTTACTCTATTCTGGAATATTTAAAAAAAGTAGTCCAAAAAGTGCACGGGTAGGCGACAAGTCTCGGGGCGCGCCTCCCAAGCTTGTGGCCAACTCGTGTGCCCTCCGGACTCTATTTTCTCCCAGATTACTTGTTTTGCACGGTAAAAATTCATTATATAATCTCCAAAGGTTTTGACCACCGTATAATGGCAATATCCTCTGTTCTTGTTTTGAGCTATTTTTCTGACAAATCTAGATCATCATGACGTCTCCAAGCGCCCCCAAGGACAAGTTCTACGAGAAGGTCATCAACCCCTACCTTCCGGAGGTGATGCAACACCCTCAAACCATTGACATGCATGAGGGGATGCTTCACATTCGGGATGTTCAAGGGCCAAGGAGGACCAAAAGCGTGGAGGCCAGGCTCGAAGCGGTGGAGCAGGAGGTCTTCAAGTGCCAACGGATGGTGGAACACGGACTCAACACCAACCACTCCATGATCACGGAATTCACCCATGATCACAAGTTGGAGAACAATAGTATTGGAGAGGCCATCTTCAAGCTTCATGAGAAAACTGAGAATCTCCAAGCCCAGATCTATGACCTGCAAAACCAAAATTGTTAGTATGAATACATATTTAAGAGTGTGAGTTTGGCTGCAGATTTGAGGATTTCGGAGACTCGTTCGTCTTTTTATGATGGTGAGCCTATGCCTTAGAAGACAGAGGAAAAGCCTCCCACATCATCAACTTCATCACCACCACCTCCAAAGAAGGAGACTTGAGTAGATGGGTATGTGCACTCCCCTGGGCTTGTGTCAAGCTTGGGGGAGGTGTCCTGGTATTTTATCACCATCACATCTTTATCTTCGTTCAATCCTTTTGGTTATATATATCGTGATCTAGTAGAATAAAAGTTTTTAGTATGATCTAGTCTTTAAGTTTTGCTCTTTGCTTTTTGATCTATGTAATCGAGTGTGAGAGTTATATAATAAATATTAGTTTTGAGTTGAGGGCTTTGCTTTCTTGCTTTGATCTTGGAAAAGAAAAAGAATGAAAGAAATAAAATATTACGTAATAATCTTATGGAGAGTGATGACTTCACATATAAGAAGTATGATGTATGAAATTTGTTGAGGGTTGACAAACATAGTATTGGTCATTGTTGCAATTAATAGGAAGTAATAAAGAAAGAGAAGTTTCACATATAAATACATTATCTTGCACATCTTTTATGATTGTGATCACTCATTAAAATATTATATGCTAATAAGTTGATGTTGGACAAGGAAGACAACGTAATGTTTTATGCTCCCTTATATCCGAATAGAAGTTATATTGTCATGGATCCTCCAACATGTTGGGCTTGCTACTCATCCTATGCTAGCCAAATCTTCTGCACCAAGTAGAGATACTACTTGTGCATCCAAAAACCTTTAACCCAGTTTTGCCATGAGAGTCCACTATATCTACCTATGGATTGAGTAAGATCCTTCAAGTATGTTTTCATCGGTGCAAGCAATAAAAAATGCTCTCTAAATTTGTATTATCTCTTAGTGTGAGGAAAATAAGCTTTATACAAACTTGTGATATGGAAGAAATAAAAGCGACAGACTGCATAATAAAGTTCTCTATCATAAGCGACAATATAAAGTGACGTTCCTTTGCATTAATATTGGGTGCATCCAACCAAAATGCGCATGACAACCTCTGCTTCCCACTGCAAAGGGTCTATCTTTTATTTTTACTTTCTACCTTTATGAAAGAGTCATGGTGATTTCCACCCTTCCTTTTTATATTTTCTTTTTTTGGCAAGCACTACGTGTTGGGGAAAGATCCATACATACATATCCACTCGGATGTAGGTGATCATGACTTACTATTGTTGACATTACCCTTGAGGTAAATGGTTGGGAGGTGAAACTATAAGCCCCTAACTTTCTATGTGTCTCACTGAAGCTTTGATCTCATAAGTATCGCATGAGTGTTAGCAATTATGAAAGACAAAAAGATGGTTGAGTATGTGGACTTTCTACTAGAGCTCTTACATTGACTCTTTCTGATGTTATGATAAATTGTAATTGCCTCAAGACCGAGATCATAGTTTGTTAGTTTTCAATAAAGTTTTTTGTTCATACTTTACCTTGTGAGCGAATTATCACTTTAGCATAAGAAGTTATCTGACAATATGTTGCTGTTTTAAAGGTGATCATGATGCCCTCATGTCTGTATTTTATTTTATCGACACATCTATCCCTAAACATGTGGACATGATTATTGATTTCGGCTTTTGCTTGAGGACAAACGAGGTCTAAGCTTGTTGGAGTTGATACGTCCATTTGCATCATGTTTTTACGTTGATATTTACTGCATTATGGACTGTTGTTTCACATTATGGTACAATACTTATGCCTTTTCTCTCTTATTTTACAAGATTTACATGAAGAGGGAGAATGCCGGCAGATGGAATTCTGGAACAGAAAGAAGCAATTCTGTGATACCTATTCTGCACAACTCCAAATGACCCGAAACTTTACAGAGAATTTTTTTGGAATATATATAAAATATTGGGCGAAGAAACAACAGAAAGGGACCCACTAGGTGGCCACAAGCTTGGGGGCGCGCCCTTCCCCCCATGGTGCACCCCCTGAGCTTGTGGACCCCTAGCTAGCCACCAGTGTCCATCTTCTGCCATATGCGGGGTTTTGGCCTCGAAAAAGATCATAAGGAAGCTTTCGGGACGAAGCACCGCAGTCTTGAGGTGGAACCTGGGCAGAAGCAATCTAGGGCTCCGGCGGAGCTATTGTGCCGGGGAAACTTCCTTCTGGGAGGGGGAAATCGAAGCCATCGTCATCACCAACGATCCTCTCATCGAGGGAGGGTCAATATTCATCAACATCTTCACCAACACCATGTCCTCGCAAACCCTAGTTCATCTCTTGTATTCAATATTTGTCCCAAAACCTTTGATTGGTGCATGTGGGTTGCTAGTAGTGTTGATTATTCTTTGTAGTTCATGCTAGTTGGTTTATTTGGTGGAAGATCATATGTTCAGATCCTTAATGATATTTATTACCCCTTTGATCATGAACATGAACATGCTTTGTGAGTAGTTACGTTTGTTCTTGAGGACATGGGAGAAGTCTTGTTATAATTAATCATGTGAATTGGTATTCATTTGATATTTTGATGAGATGTATGTTGTCTTTCCTCTAGTGGTATTATGTTAACGTCGACTACATGACACTTCACCATTATTTGGGCCTAGTGGAAGGCATTGGGAAGTAATAAGTAGATGATGGGTTGCTAGAGTGACAGAAGCTTAAACCCTAGTTTATGTGTTGCTTCGTAAGGGGCTAATTTGGATCAACATGTTTCATGCTATGGTTAGATTTATTGTAATTCTTCTTTCGTATTTGCGGATGCTTGCGAGAGGGGTTAATCATAAATGGGAGGCTTGTCAATGTAAGGACAGAACCCAAGCACCGGTCGACCTGTTGGGGAACGTAACATGAAATTTCAAAAAATTCCTACGATCACGAAAGATCTATCTAGGAGATGCTTAGCAATGAGAAGGGGAGAGTGTGTCCACGTACCCTCGTAGACCGAAAGCGGAAGTGTTAGTTTAACGCGGTTGACGTAGTCGAACGTCTTCTCGATTCAACCGATCAAGCACCGAACGTATGGCACCTCCGAGTTCTACACACGTTCAGCTTGATGACGTCCCTCGAACTCTTGATCCAGCAAAGTGTCGTGGGAGAGTTATGTCAGCACGACAGCATGGTGACGGTGATGGTGAAGTGATCCGCGCAGGGCTTTGCCTAAGCACTACGTGAATATGACCGGAGGAGTAAACTGTGGAGGGGGCGCTGCACACGGCTTGGAACAATTGATGTGTGTTCTAGCGATGCCCCCCACATATATATAGGTGGGAGAGGGAGGGGAGCAGCAAGGGGCGCCCCAAGTAGGAGTATTCCTACTTGGGCTCCTCCCACAAGTCGGCCTCCCCCCTCCATAAGTGTCGAAGGGGGAAGGAAAGAGAGGGGGGAGAGAAGGGAAGGGGGAGGCCGAATCCTCCCCTTTCCTTTATCCCTTCCCCTCCTTCCTTCTCCTCCTATTCGGCCTATATGGGGGCACACCAGCCCACTATGGTCTGGTCTGTCCCGCTCTTGGCCCAATAAGGCCCATATCTTTGCCGGGGGGGTGCCCGGAACCCCTTTCGGTGACCCGGTACGTACCCGGTACCCCCAGAACACTTCCGGTCTCCGAATACTATCGTCCTATCTATGAATCTTTACCTCTCTACCATTTTGAGACTCCTCGTCATGTCCGTGATCTCATCCAGGACTCCGAACAACATTCGGCCACCAAATCACATAACTCATATGATACAAAATCGTCATCGAACGTTAAGCGTGCGAACCCTACGGGGTCGAGAAGTATGTAGACATGACCGAGTGACGGTGTAAAAAAGTAGGGGCCTTCTTTACCCCTTTACTTGTGCACGGGCAGTTGTAGCCACACCTGCGGCCATGGTTGGCGGGGCAGAAGAAGCAAACATACAAGACTACCAGGGCAGTGCTCATGCCAGATGCGCGAAGAGCAAAGGGACAAGATGGGTTTCCCCCGGCAACACCCTTTTCTGGGCGACTTGCCCAACACCAGCAAGACCGCCACCCTTGAGCCTGAGAGTTCTGACACCATCGATAACATCGGAACCAAGGCTCGGGGGGCGCCTGCATGGTGGCATGTAGATCTTTGTGAAGAACAAAGGCCTGCAAAACTAGATGAGAACCAGAAGACGAAGACCCCCGGCAAGACCCTTGTCGGGGATGCCCACGAGACCCCGGCAAGGCCCTTGCCAGGGCCCCGGCAAGACCCTTGCTGGGGACATATGCAGGGCCAAGACCAAGCCCGCACTCGCCAGATTTCGCTGCCCCGCGCCCGTTCCGACGTGGTGGCCAGCCCGCCAACTAGGCGAGCGCCTGCGTGGAAGCATGCAGCTTCTAGGCCAACTAGCCAAGCACCTGCGTGGTGGCATGTAGATCTTCGTGAAGACCCTGCCACCTCACCAGCTCAGTAGCCAGCCAGCCAGCGTAGCGCTGCATGCCTCATCACCTTGGACGCGCGTCGAAGCAAGGCGAGGCGGCGATGGACAGGACGAGCTTCTTTGCCATCCCCGATAAAGCAAGAGGACACATAGGCAACGCATTAAATGCGTTTTTCCTATGATGACAGGAGATAAACTTGTACTCTGTAGATACTTTCCACCTCCTGTGTGCCGCTCACTACAAAAAAGACACATCCATGACATTTTGGGCCGAACGAAATTTTTTCTGTCATACTTATGACACTTCTATGAAGATAATTGTGACCTAACCCAGTATCATCATAGATGTGGTGAGTTCCTACTTCTATGACAAAAAATAATGATAGAAAATGGGCTTTTCGTCCTGGGCGGGCCGGAGACGCAACTGCATGACATTCTTTGGGCCGTCCATGACGGAAAAAACCGTGGTAGAACCGAGGGCGAGGAAAATATCGGGGTGTTCCCGGTTACGGTGGGTGGTCGGGGCCAAGCGATGCACGTTTCTCTCATACACGCACGCGCGTGGGTGCGAGGCGTTGGGCTCTAACTGAACCCGAGCGATTGCACTGCAGGCTATGCGTTACTGAACCCGAGCGATCGACCGATGGCTGTTAACTGAACCCGATCGAGCGATTCCTTCGCTACTGCTGCTAACTGAAGCCGATCGATGCTGCCTCTGGATGAATAGTGAGCGTTGCTGGGGGGGTTTGGATGAACAGTTCCAGGTGGGGGTGGATGAACAGGACCCCGTGGTGTTGCCTCTGGATGAACAGGACCCCGATCGATCGAGCCGGTTGGGGCTGGATGAACAGGACCCCGTGGATGGCTGGATGAACAGGACCACCCCGTGGAGGGCTGGATGAACAGTAGACGGTGGAGGGCTGGATGAACAGTAGCCCGTGGAGGGGTGGTTGAACAGGAGCCCATGGAGAGGGCTCGTTGGACAGTAGCTGGTGGAGTAGCGCGCGGTGGAGGCTGGATGAACAGGAGCCCGTGGATGAACAGTCGTAGGTGCAGGCTGGAGGAGGTCGACGGTGGATGAACAGTAGCCCGTGGAGGCTGGAGGGGAGATGAACAGTATCCCGTGGAGTCCTGTTTTGCGGTACGCCACACCCCTCCCGATGAACAGGACCCCCATTTCGATCGTAGCGCTCCAACACAAGTCTGTTTCCTCCGTTTTGCGCTACGCCACACCCCTCCCGATCAACAGGACCCCCGTTTCGACCGTAGGAGGTCCGTTTCCTCCATTTTGCGGTACGCCAGACCCCTCCCAATGAACAGGATCCTGTTTCGAATGTGGCTGGTCGAACACAAGGCCGTTTCCTCCGCTCTGCGGTACGCCAGGCCTCGTTTCCATCGGCTGTTCCATCCAAGCCCTCCCGATGAACACGACGATGCATTCCGTTCCGACACAGCCGGTTGTCTCCCCATGAACACGACGATGACACTGTTTCTCCGTTCTAACCCAGCCATGTACACGAACCTTGGCCGTACTTATGCGCGAGTAGGCATTCGAGACCCCTCCGTATGTACGTACGTGGCCGTATTTTCTTTCTTGCACACTGGCCGCTGTACGTAAGTGTACATGCTACGTGCGCGCCTCTACTACGACACGTGCGCGCCTCTACATCGACCAGTATGTACATACACGTTCGCGACCAGAATGACAACGCTACGTACGCTTCGACCAGGTGGGTCCTGACTGTCAGGCACTTCCTTGCGTGTGAAGATGTAGCTGGTGGGTCCCAGCAGGCAGGGGGGCGAATCATTTTTTTTGCCCGGACGGACTTCCTTGCGTGCGAAGATGTAGCTAGTAGGTCCCAGCAGTCAGGGGAGAAACGTTTTTTTTGCGAAATACGGTTGCCCGTCCGGTGCGTCCCTGCTATCAGGTGGAGGAATCATTATTTTCCGCGTAATAAGGAGGCACTTCCTTGCTGCGGCCGTGGACCCAGCTGTCAGCCTCTCCACGTACAGTCCACGTCCGATGGAAGCCGTTCCTTGACCACGTTGACCACGCCGCGCCGAGAGCACCAGGGCGGTGGACGACGACGAGGCCTAGGAAGGGGACGACACGGAGCCGGGGAAGACGCAGAATAACAGGGGGTGTGGGTGAGTAGAGGGATGGCCTGGCCAGCGGTGGGAGTAGTAGGGAGCAGTGAGGCCTCCGCGGCATCACAGCGGGCCACGGGAGGCAGGAGCACGAGGCACGACCGGCGCTGGTTTGGGCGGCTGGAGCAAGAAGACCAGAGGTTGAAGAAGCACTACGGTCGTTGGATGGACATCGTACGGTCACTGGAGCTAGAATCGTTCATATTGACTAAGTTGACAAAGCCCTCCATCCCCGTCAACTTAGTTGGCCCACAAGTCAGCCTCCCACTATTGTGGGTCCCAGCTAGCAGGGGGTATTCATTTTTTTGTGCGTAATAAGGAGGAACTTGCGTGCGAAGATATAGCTGGTGGGTCCGACCTGTCAGCGGTGGGAACGTTTTTATTTGCGAAATACAGAGGCCCTTCGGGTGGGTCCCAGCTGTCAGGTGGAGGAATCATTATTTTGCGCGGGTTAACTGGTTCTGGTGCGGTGTGGTTCGGCAGTCGGTGGAGAAGAACAGGAGGTGTGGAGGGGTGGAGGGATGGCCTGGCCAATTGTGGAGTAGCGCTTCACAGCGAAGCGTGCTAAGCAGAGCTGCTAGCAGGAGGAGGCGGGAGCAGGTGGTCCCGACGGCGCTAGAGGAAGAAGACGAGAGATGGAAGATGGATGCCGGTCGTTGGATGTAAATCCAACGGCTAATGATGTCAGAATCATTTGTTGACTAAGTTGACAACGACTTGCATTGGCTTCGACCTATTGGCCCACATTTCAGCCTCCAAAAATGTGGCACATATTCAACCCATTTTTTCAGAATTTACAGTCTTTTTTTGCGGGGTAAAATTTACAGTCAATTTGATCTTTTTTTTGAATTGCAGTCCATTAGCTGGGTTGGGTGAAAAAATAATGTAGCGTCCATGCGGCCCATTTATGTTTTTCCTAAAAAATTACAGGCCATTTGCACTTTCTCGAAATACACGACTTTTCTGGGCTGATTCTAATTATAATGTTGGGGTGGGCGCAGCAATATTATCAAAAAATAAACACGGGCTGAGCATTTTGTTATATATATTTTTAAATAATAAGTGATTTATTATTACATTGGTCCTTAAATCTTACCAAGCTTTTGTACACAATCACCAGGATTTTCGTTGCCAAAATAATCCAGGATTTCATTGTTAAGAAATTATTTTTATAAGTTAATAAGATGTGGGATATTGTTTTTTCTTACATATGTAAGTATCTGTTAAATATATGATGACAATAATAATAATATGTAAGAACATATAAAATAATTTAAATATATATAATATAGTTAGAAGGGAAACATAAGTTGGACCAGGCGTTCCTATTCTTTTATAGAAAAATAGAACAGACCCCTGCGTTTCTTCAAAAAAAATACATAAATTGGGCTGCCGATGTTTCAGGAAAAATAAAACCTCGGATGGGAGGTCCATAGGCCGGTCGATACATGACGACCCTCAAGAAAATACAAACAGGCCTATGGACCTCCCATCCAAGGTCGTGGGCTGCGCATGTTAAAAAAGAAAGCCTAGACGGGGTAGCCCAAAACCCAGCTGATACTTGCTGCCCCAGTGATAATAAATGATACCTGCCAGCTCCCCGGCTTCGTTGTGAATTTATCTCCTATAGTAACTACGTTGAAGCACCTAAAATTGTAACTATGTTGACAAACCCGTGGGCCCCAACGTTAGGAGGAAGTATTTTTTCGGTAAGGCACTTGCTTGCGTACGGCCATAGACCTGGTGGGTCCCGACTGTCCGCCTCTCCACGTACAGTCCTCTCCAGATTCCTCTCGTTTGTTCAGCATGTTCACAACGGCAGACAGCGGCGTCGCGGCGAGCGCAGAAAGGCACAGGAGGAGATTCGACCACCTGAGGAAGTGCCTTATTAGTAACGAAACAACTGAACTAGCTAGTGGCCGAGTGACACTACCCGACAGTTGTTCCGCCCGGGTTCGATTCCACCTGTGCAGAGAAAATATCTCCAAAATTTTTGCCTCTACCTTTCTTGACATGTGAGTCCCAATTGTCATCTACGCACACCACGTCCAACACTTGCCAAAACTTCGTCCCTCGTTTTCTTTGTTTTTCGCACACTCGACATTGTGTGGGCATTTTGGAAATAGCATATCTTTTTGACTGTGCATCATATGAAGATGTGTTATGCATGGATGTTGATCAGCATGATGTTAACTGGCTGGTAGTTCCAGTTTCGACCATGAATAAAACTTCCAACATGATGTTAACACTATTTGAAAAGGTTGTGTTAATATAAATGCTCTGCCTATGAAAGTTGCAGTTTCTTATCTGAAACTGAACTTGGAGTTTCTTATCTGAAACTGAAACTTGAAGTTTCTTCTCTGAGAATCACATTGTCTGCACTTTTATACTCCTATGAAACTATATTTTTTTAAGTGCTAAAAATAGATCTCTAGAATTCATAAAATACTTCATATGCTCAATACAGCAAATCTGAAATTCAAAAGACATTCATATCTGAAAGTACTCTCGAAATACACAACACAAAACACAATTCATAACCTGCAAATACTGACAACCCTGAGCTCCTCCTGACAATTCACAACCTGCCCGACTATTGGGCCGGGGGGCAGTCCCTCCTATTTCTCGGCGGCAGATAGCCGCCCCGTGAGACGATGTGAATGGCGAGGGAGAGGATGGTGGGGAAGCATCGTCGGGCCAACTGTTTTTCTCCTCTTGCAGTTGGGTTCGGTCGACGAATACTCCACCGGCTTGCTCTGGCACGACACCCTCACAAACGGCACCCTGTAGATGCTCGATCCTTCAATCTCTGGTGGATGCTCCATCTGGGATCGATACTCCCACCACCACTCCCTCACGATCGGATTCGGTGAATCTGTTTGCTCCATGGCCTAGAGGAGCAGCTCTATGTATTCCCGCGCGACTCCCTCCAGGAGTATCGCCGCCTTTTCGCTTTGTTGCAGATATTTGGCCATGGATGTCGCCGTCGCCGCTAGTTGGTCCTCGTTGTCAAACCAAGACTGTATCTCCAACATCCTAGCTAGCTTCACAGGGTAGCCGTCTGCGATCCTCATGTATCGGTTGTACTCCTCCATCGATCTACTTCTCCACAGCACCTTCACTCATCGGCGGTGGTTTTTGAATGGAAGAGGAGAGGAGCAGCGCTAGTTTTGGATTAGAACGGGAGAGGAGCGACACTGGTTTTGGATTGGAACAGGAGAGGAGGGGCGGTGGTTTCGTAATGGAAGAGGAGAGGAGCGGCGCTGGATTTAGATTGGAACAAGAGAGGAGCAGCGGTGGTTTAAGAGGAGAAGAGCGGAAGAGCGGCGATGGTCTTGGAAGTACTCTTTTTGTTTTGCGTATTTTGGGTCAAAGGTTGACCACGTACTGCATTTGACAAGAAAAATGTGAATGCATGTCACCAAAAATTGTATCGTTTGGTTCGTATCTGAATGTACTTTCAAATTGTATTATTTTTGCAACGTATAACATATATTTTATTTGCGAAAATCATGGTCAATTATGGCCCAGAATAAAAGGGAGACTAGTTAATGTGGGGTCGCTTTCTTAATTGAAGGGTAAATTGATTTTGATCCAGTCACAGCGCGCCGACCCTCTAGTCCAATCCTAAATCGCTGCCGCACGCTCCTCTCCCTCTTCTCCATTGCAAAACCACCTCATCTCCTCTCCATCATCTCCATTCAAAAACCATCGTCTCGCCTCTCCCTCTTCTCCATTGCAAAACCACCTCCTCTCCTCTCCATCATCTCCATTCCAAAACCACTGTGTCGCCTCTCCCTCTTCTCCATTGCAAAACCACCTCCTCTCCTATCCATCATTTCCATTCCAAAACCACCATCTCGCCTCTCCCTCTTCTCTATTGCAAGACCACCATCTCTCCTCCCATCTTCCAAAGCTAGCACCGGACCACTCAGAAGGACATTTATGGAGAGGATGCAGCAGCGAATCAGGAAGATCGCCAGCGGCAACCAGGCAAAGTTAGCCAGGTTGAAGGAGATCCTTACTTGGTTTGACAATGAGTGGGATATTTCGAGGACAATGAGGGCCATGTGGCAATGTATGCGAAAGAGCGAGATGGCGGTGATGAGGGCGGCGATGTACATGTACTCCTCGGCGGCAGTCGCGCAGCAGTCCTTCGAGTTCATCGAGTATCTCCTCTGGGCGATGGAGCAGACAGATTTGCCCGAGGCGAAAGTCAGGCGGAGGTGGTGGACGTACAGGTCGAAGGTCGAGCACCCAGAGGATAACGAATCGATCGAGTACGGTGTGCCGTTCGTGAGGGCGCAGAGCCAGCCGGAGCCACAGGAGTATTCGTTCTCCCACTGCAAGAGGAGGCCGGATGGCGCGACGTCGCTTCCCGCCGTTCTCCACGGTTCCCTCGACGCTCGCCTCGTTTCAACGGCGGCGGTAGGGTTTAAGGTAAGCTTCGCACTAACCTAATCTTCCACCTGCTCATGCTTACAATCAGTGTGACAACTAATGAAAATCATGCTTACAATCGGTCTCTGAGTACTACGCCAATCACCCTTAAATAGCTCTGGGCCTTTGGGTCAAAGTTGTGACACTGTGTACAAATAAAGAAAAATAGATTGGTGCTTCTTTCAGAAAAGAGTACTCCCTAGAAAACTGCCAATATAAGCTACTAGTATTTGGTTAGAGGATTTGCTGCCGAGAAAGATCCGTCCACAGAGAGCGCCAAACATCCCACTGGTGGTGGTGGATGCCAATGCATGCATGGAGCATGGTTGGTGTCGGCAATTTTTACTTGGCACACCTTGCACTCTGCATATATGCCGGTTCCATCTGTACATTTGTGCAGTTACACCAAAATGCAGCTGAACAACCCTGTTTGCACAGATAATGAAAAAGCGTGATTACATTATAGTCGCACTAGTTGATGAAACACGCAAAATAAATAGAAGAAAATATTGCGATAGTATCATAGTATGCCATGCTGCGAGGGCGAGATGGGCCCTGCGACGCCTCATACTGGAAATCGTCCCAAGTCTCCCCGATACACCTTCTGCCAGTCATGAACATCAGTGTACAGTGGTAGTACAAGGAGGGGCCTTGAGACATTCAAATCTCTATTTTTGTGCAGATCAACTAAAATTAAGCACCCCAGTTTGCAGAAATGCTTAAACATTAACAATGGGACTAGTTGATGAAACATACATTAACAAAGAGAAGCACTTTCTTTATCTACATTGGAAATGAAATGATAGAGAGGACACTCGCTCTATTTTAACTGTATTATTATTTCATTTTATCAGTGACACTAGGGTCGAGCAGGTGGCAAACGAGGTGTACCGTGCGTCGCAAGGATGAAGGCCGGGGGTGCTTAGTCTGGGATGCTGAAGCTGGCTCTTTCAGTCCCTATCTTCCCCCTGGTGTTTCTGTGGTAGCATTTGGGTTGTAATCCAAACTTGGTCGAGCTGGTGCTACGTCCCCCTACCTGCCTAGCTTATGTGACGAACTTGTCTCCTGCTAGTACTCAGTCCGTTCTAGTAGTAGTTGCACAACTTCCCGTTTACACTGAGATATTATCGGATAATGGTTCTCTATGGTTGGGTTTCTTTAATGAAATCGGAGGGAACCCCCTCTTTTGATATATAAAAAAACAGTGGCACTAGCGGTGCCAAAACATTGCCTCAAATTAATAGTTCCACTAGATTAAGGTGCAAAATAATAACATTACTGCTTTATCATGGCAGTGCCAAAACAGTAGCACAAGAGCAGGATCAACATGCAGGATCTTTGGCAAACGGTCAGACCAAAAAGGAACATACCTCGTGATGGGAACCATATCTGCAGTCAACGCCATCGTAGAAGGGATGACACCAGCCACCAACATGGATGATTCAATTCATGGGACCTTTTGGTGCAGTTCACCTAAAATGAAGCAATGTCCCTTGAGCTAGCAACTTCTTCTTTCTTTTTAAAGAAAATGGCTCCAGCCCCGGTTCCATTTCCATCAGAAAACGAAACCCACAAAGCTTCTTCTTCATTAGTTGCAATAAAATTGAGCAACATCAAGGTTGGTCGTGAAGCTCCTGGAATGTTCAACTATAATTTGGATATCATTTGTGCAGTTCAACTAAGATCAAGCGTGAAATGTATATCTCTGTTTGCACAAAAAAGGTGGAAAGGAGGGTGACTAACAAGTGATGAAACATGCATCAAATGAAAAAAGCATGTTCCTTATCTGAATGGCAATCGTACAAGGACAGTCGCCATTTCTAGCAGCATTGCTAGATATTAGTGTGGGCATTATGATTAACTATGACAAACGTTAAATACGACATTACTTTAATGGTGCCATTGCTTCATTTTACCAGCAACATTACATTAACAGCTGCTACAAAGTCGGTATTTGGGCACGGGAGAGTAGGCGGACCAGGACAGTTGCATCTCTAACGAAAAGAAGCAATTATCTTAATGGGAAATTTAGCTGGACATGAAAAAAAGTACCATTGATTCATATTACTGGAGGCATTACATTGAAAACAACATTGGTCTAACGTGTCCTTACTTATAACAGTGCGACTGCTACATTTTACCGGTGGCATTACATAAGAGCGGCTCGGGGCAACAAACATCAGAAGAGGATATCTGGGTTAGTCCCATTTTTGTTCGGTATATAGCCACCTTATACTGTGTGAGGCTAGCAAATCTAGTGTTGGACTTACTCTGTTGACTTGTCCCCTAGTCTCCACTTTCTTTCCTTTTCAACCAATAGATCGGGTTTATATTGAGTTTGTACTGCATTCCCTTTATTTTCCCTATTAGACCTAGAGACCAGTTGGATAGCCAGCCTCTGCAACTTTTCGCCCCCATTATTTCTTCTTTCGACCAAGTCCTAGATTCAGGTAACAAATCTTCCCCCACCCCCACCCCCTTTCTTCCTTGTTTGAACCAAGTAGTACTAGATTCGAGTGCATGAACTAGTTTTACCTCTTAATAGTAAAAACTTAGGTGGTTTTCGAACAGCCGATCGATCCTATCTACGAGGGGGCCTGAGAAATAGTAAAAGATACAAATGTAGCGACGTCAGGAGCTCGGGAAGTAGAGCAAGGCCAGTTTCGATGGAAGTTATACCTGAGGGTCGCCGGGATGTCGCTAGGCGGGCGGCGGGAGGCCGGATCTGCCCACACTACGGCAGCATGGAAAAAGGGGTGGGAGGCCCTCCCTCGCCAGTGATGCTTGGGAGAGAACGGCAAGGCACGCTGATCGGGATGCGCCGGCAGTGGTAAGAGCCATCGCCGAGGACGACCGCGTGAACGTTGCACCTTCTCACCTTCCCCGGTGGAGAGGATCCGGCTGGATCTGTGACCAGCGGTGAGCAAAGAGAGAGAGAGAGAGAGAGTGTGGCCACCGCTGTCGTGTTTAGATCTGGAGAGGACGAGACAGTGTGAAGAGAGCAACACTAGCAACCAACGCGGAGGCTCCTGCCTATATAGTGGAGTACTAGTTTTCTTTTGTCTACCGGCCGGAGCCGGCTTGACCTCGGCAATGACTGTCGAGAAGTCTTCATGCACGTGCCCCAGAGACGCAGTTGTCGTCATTTTGATCTGAAGCACCAGATTATAACATATAACACGAAAAAATGCCACATGACAAGAAATCATAACCTCACTGCCCAAAGGAGACAAGATGAATCCCGGCGGACAAACTAGACGAGGATCAAAGCTCAAATTAAAGATAAACTCGTAGAAAAGGGGTCCATCAATAGATGTGCTAATTAACATAGCCGGCTTGACCTAGATGGCAGCCGAGTAGTCTTCATGCATGTGCCCCCAATGACTAGCCCAACTCAGTTGTCGCTGTTTAACCCTCGAAGTGATCCGAAGCACATGACACCTAATTTTGCGAGATGACAAGAAACCTTTTTTTAGATTTCTCACCAGAACTACAGCCCTGTACAACACAGCCTGCATGATATGTAGACGATAGCCAATCCAAGCGTGTCTGCCGGAGTCTGGTCACATGCATGGATGAACTGATCTTCCGTGTCTTGCATGGATCGTCCAGGTACCAACGTATGTACTCCTACAACACTTCTCTAGTAGTACTATCGCTTGTCTCTCTCTTCTATTAACTCACCCGACATGCGGGGCCGGGGAGTGTGCCTATGGTTGGTTCTCAATTGCGGTCCCACATGTGTGTGCAAACGCAATATGACGCGCGTCCCATTCGGAGAGCGGCGTGCCAGACCGACCGACCGTCTGGGATGCGACGCGAACGCGACGGGCGTGCTGTATACTCCGTACATGTGTACCGCCGTTTTCTTGAGGCTTTGCTCCATGGCGTAATCCATGGATACAAAAATAGTATATTGTACTATTTAAAAGTCGAGGGCGGGGCTTTTCCTGTGCGGTAGGCGGGGCAGTTCCGGCTAGTCGGTTCGACAGAGACGTGAGAAGATGAGGGAGTAGGCTGCTGCAAATGTAGGGCTGTGTGATTTGACAGCGAGTTACTGCTGGACAGGTGGGGCCCCGTGATTTGACTTGCCATTATCATTTTAACTACGGCGCTACGACCGGCGTGAGTCTCCTGATTCCTGACCACCTCCATACAGGTACCTCTCCATATGCTCCACCATGTAGAGGATGGCTCTTGCATGAGAGCCCACTCCTCCACTTTTTCCTTGCCTCTTTCCTCCACATATGCAAAAATGCCATGTAAATCGGGCTTATAGCCCACTATTGTACTCCCTCCGTTCCAAAATAGATGACCAAACTTTGTACTAACTTAAAGTTAAGTTAGTACAAAGTTGAGTCATCTATTTTGGAACGGATGGGGTACTTACTTGCTCCTACAGGTGCTAAGCTTACCACATAGGCATAAAGTCTGATGTGGCAAGTTAATTAAGAAGAGAGAGGCTAGTTTGGTGACCCAAGGAAGAAATGGTGCTAAGCGCATGTACCTAGGTGAAAAGACAATTTTGAGTCTATAGTTAATTAAATGAAGCAAACTTAGCAACAAAAAACTAAGCACCTATGCATTGGGGACTTGATTGCTAAGACATTTAATGCCCTTAGCACCTCATCTAAGCACCATTTCATTTAAAGAGGTCACTCCTTGCCAAATGCAATAAATACTATGAAGAAAGAGATAGAGAGAAGTAAAAAAATACTCTTATAGCCAACCTTATAGCTAACCTTGTTGTAGTACGAGTGACTAAGTGATGACTATGTATGACATGCCAACATCAGATAGCCTAACGCACCGTGTTAAATCTCCAAGGGCGCGACCGCGCGAGCGAGGCGACGGTCGTGGTAGGCGGCGCGACCATGATACGGGCTGCTGGCAGCCCTTGGATCTGAGATCGAACGGTCGCATGCTAAGTTGCTGAAAATTTGCAGAATAACCCTCCAGGACAGGATATTCACCCATAGGTCTAGAATCATTCCATGCAACCGTTCGATCTCAGATCCAAGGGCTCTCGGAAGCCCGTATCATGGGAGAATGGAAAGCTTCGTATCACCTGTAATTTCCCGATGCTTGACATGACATCGAAAGCCATTTAATTGGGTGTCGAGTAGACATGACATCTAATTGGGCCCCCATAGCACTGTGCATGAATCCATTTATCCAGCAGGCAAGCCACTACCCTGCCATTCGCACACCCCACTCAGTATTTTTACAATCGAAAAACCGCTGGCAGTTCGCTCCTACTCGTCCCCGGACGTCCTTTAACATTACAGCAGTTCGCTCCTAGTCGTCCCGTCCTTTCACATTACGGCAGTTCCACTAATCCTAACACTCCTCCCAAATTCATGGCGTCCCAAATCTCCATGATCGGCGGTGAGTACAAGGTTAGAACTATCACCGGCGATGAGTTCGACGTCATCTACACCCGTTCTTCCGCGACGGTGAAAGGATGGCTTGCTCGCTTCAATCGCATGTTCGAAAACTCAAATGATGAGTGGGTCGCTGGGCTAGATGTTGAGTACACCACAATCCTGGGACAAGAGAAGGATCTAAAGGAGGAAGAGAAGAAGAAGCCCGCCGTGATCCAGGTTTGCGTGCATGACTTATGCTTGGTTTACCACATATGCCATGTCGACGTTGAGGGCGAGGAATTTAAGAACTTCCTCAAGGGCGGCCTAGTAAAATTTGTTATTGTAGACTTTACGAATGACAAAAGAGTCCTGGGTCGGATAGGCCTCGTTGTAGGCAACCCCTTCGACCTCCAGAAGAATCGGTTGCTGCCCTCCCGTGGTCAGCCTTCAGTGCTGACCCTGGCAGGAGCCATGGTTCATCCTTCGTACGGTAAACTAGAGAAACCTCCGTACACGTTTCATCGTCATGCATGGCAGTGGAATGTACTAGATATAGACCACATCCACTATGCTGCAATGGATGCCTACATTTGTTTCAATATCTACAAGGGTTGGATGAAGAGCAAGAGCCAAGTGTGCGGTTCAAGCAAAGAAGTATCGGCCAAGAGGAAGAGGGACAAGGACGAAGTCGAGGACGTGGACGAGGACTCCGAGTAAGGTGGCAGTGTCGTTGCTCATGGTGGTTCTAATGCAGTGTCTACAGATTAGTTGCATAGTTTAATTTCAGGTGTGCTTAGTTTAATTTGAGGGGTGTGTTGTGCTGAGCCCCCAGCAGAACTATGTTATGTTTCTTGTCGTTATATTTCGTACATTTCATCTTTTAGTTGGTATAGTACCACCACTCGTTTCTTCACATTATATACGTACAATATATATGGCCAACATCATATAGCCAGCAGTTTAGTTGTCAAAGAATTTTAGGGTGCTTAGTTTTGTCAAAGAATTCCAGGGTGCTTAGTTTTATTTGAGGGGTGTGTTGTGCTGGACACCATTAACTTATCATTGTGAGAATCGGCTTATTTTTGTCATGTAACATGGTCAATGGGTTTGACGTGAAAATAACAATGTCTAATGGCATTTCTGAGCAAACATCTAACTTAACGATGGCATTTTTTAGATATCTAATTGCATTTTTGAGCAGGCATCTCACGGATCGATGGCATTTTTTGAGTAGTTGTAACTTCTAATGGCAAAACTGAGTAGTGATACACAACTAGTGGCATAAATAATAAGAACCCAAGAATTAAATAGGTATGCTAATTTCTTTATTTCTTTATTTCTTTATACCTTTATGTGCGAAACAATATACGCTGCCTCCCCCCAGATTTTCTTTACACAGGCAACATAGAACTATATGAGTGCCCTGTTAAATTTTGGAATTATTCCGGGTTCGTTTGGCCTTTTTAATACATTAATTGAGTTTCTGGTCATTTAATGTGCATAATTCAAATTTGAACTACAAGCACATGCTCCCGTGCACCAAAGTTGATTGAAAAATCTCATGTGTGTCCTCGGGTGAATTTCTAGGTCCCATGCAAGAAATCGGAATGAAATTCAAATATCTGGGCATCGTGGTTCGGCCGAGAACATTGAGAAGCTTGGTTTTAAAATTCTTGTAAATCCAAAACACGCCTGAAAATCATGAAACTTCGCATGGTGTCTTGTCATGGTACTACCATGATGTGGTAAAAAAATTGCAGAATAGGAACAAGTTTTGGTACAAGTTTCTTGCAAACCGGAGCTTCTCTCAAGAAGGCTCGTGGTTCTGAGAGGGAACGTGTCACCTTTGTGTGCATAATTCAAATTTTACATACAAGCACATGCTCCAGTGCACCAAAGCTGGTTGAAAAATCACATGTGTGTCCTCGGGTAAATTTCTAGGTCCCATGCCAGAAATGGGAATGAAATTCAAACATCTGGGCGTCATGGCTCGGCTGGAAACATTGAGAAACTTGGTTTTTTAATTCCTGTAAATCCGAAACACGCATGAAAATCATGAAACTTGGCTTGGTGTCATGATGTGGCACCAACATGATGTGGTAATTTTGTTGTCTGATTTGCGAAGGTGCACACATTTACAATCAACAAAGTCATTTTGGAACAAGTGTTGTCACGTTACAATAGGAAACACAAGTATTATTGAAACCGTGGGCGTTCTATTTACCATTTACGTGCTGCCACGCGTCCCCTTTTTTATTAGCTAGGAGGCGCCGTGCAGGGTAGCTATTTGAGTACGGGAGGCGTGCGATCAGACCCCTGCGCGTGCTTATCGGGAGGAGAGCCCTTTGACCTCCATCTGCCGTCCACCTCTCTCCCAAGGTCTCCATGAATGGCGCCCGAGCCTCTGTTTAATGGCGTGGCTATGTATCACTCGACTGAGATTTAAGAGAGAAAGAAGGAAATCTGAAAAGAAATTTTGCACGGATCTTGATGTAAGCATCTACTGCAACTTATAGCAAGACTGATGAATATATATAAGGACGACGAGAGTGGATAATAATTGTCTTACATAATCAAGAAGGTAATTAAAAAAGCCACATGCGGCTACGCCCGAAATACACAAGGGCAAAAGAAGAAGGAAGACACATACAACGATCTGGCTCGCTGATCTCTACTTTATTTATGCGCTGCAGGTCGCGGAGACTAGTTCTCACGGTGGGCAATGATCTCTTTCATCAGTTTCATGTCCTTAATACGCTGCTTGGCAGCATCCATGGATTTCTCCACCAGCCTGTTGCGCTCGATGCGGAGCATGGCATTCTCGTCCATAAGTTTCTTGATGATGACGCCCGTCCTCTGCAACAAGGCAGCGGTCTCCTCCTCCGGCTTCGCCCTTCCGGAGATCTTCGCCCTCAGCAGGTCGCGCTCGCCCCGAAGCTTCGCATTGCCCTCCCCTAGTTGCCGGATGACGCCGGTAGCCTCGTCCTGCAACCTCGCCTAGCCGGAGATCTGATCCATCTGGATATGGACCATCGCATGCATGCGCCTGTAAGAGTCATCGCCTGCCCGCGAGAAATTTTCCTAGGCCGCCGCGGCGCGGCGGGACATCTTTGCTTCTTCCGCGGCGTGGCCGGACCAGTCTGCTACATCGACAGCGCGATGGGACCTCCGTGCTGCTTCGGCGGCGCGGCGGGACCTCTGTGCTGCTACTGCTGCACGGCTGGACATGTCGGCTGCTTTCGCGGCGAGGCGGGACATCTCTCATGCTTCCTCTTCCATGCTCACCTCTCCCTGGTGGAAATCTCTTGACCCAGAACTCACGCTGGCCATGGCTTGATTGACTTGATTGTTTTTTGTGGATGAGGAGTTGAGGAGGAATGTGCAGTCATCTTAGCATAGTAGTATTTATAACTGAGTACTACTAATACGCTCCTAAGTGGGAAACCGTTTAGGTTGTGATCGGTGTGAACAAGTTTGCAATTAAATATAGCATGGTAGTAGTAGTAATTTGGAATGTGACGAGACGCGCTCAAAATTTATTGACGGTTCTAGTTTCGAAGTGCGGCACTATTCCCGGATGGCGTAACGTCGGCACGTTTTCTCGGCCGTGGTGTAGCATATGCCATGGTACTAGTTCTTTTTCTACTGCTGTGTACGTGCAAAAACTGGCACCGTCGGATACATATCTTACGCTTGGCGTTCAACAGGAATAGCCTCGTGGGGAGCTATAGACTAGTCTCTTTTTCAGACGCATTACACCTATCTCTCGGGACTTCTCGCATGCACCATCACTGCTCCCTAGGTCGATGCCACCCTGTAACACCCATGATGCGGCTATATCTCCCACGTGTCGAGGCACGACTTAGAGGCATAACCGCATTGTGGTTTTGTCGCAAGAAGGGTCATCTTCACACAATCCCATGTAATGAACAAGAATGGAATAAAGAGTTGGCTTACAATCGCCACTTCACACAATACATAAATAAAACATACATCAATCAGAGTACACACATAGGTCCGACTACGGAACCAAAAGAAAAGAAGACAACCCAACTGCTAGATCCCTGATCGTCCCAACTGGGCTCCACTACTGATCAACATGAAAAGAAACAACACAACGAACAAGATCTTCATCGAGCTCCCACATTGAGCTCGGTTGCGTCACCTGCACTGGCATCGTCGGCACCTGCAACTGTTTTGGAAGTATCTGTGAGTCACGAGGACTCAGCAATCACACACCCGCGAGATCAAGACTATTTAAGCTTATAGGAAAGGATGGGGTAGTGAGGTGGAGCTACAGCAAGCACTAGCATATATGGTGGCTAACATACGCAAATGAGAGTGAGAAGAGAAGCAACGGAACGATCGTGAACTAGCAATGATCAAGAAGTGATCCTGAACACCTACTTACGTCAAAACATAACCCAGAAACTGTGTTCACTTCCCGGACTCCGCCGAGAAGAGACCATCACGGCTACACACGCGGTTGATGCGTTTTAATTAGGGTCAAGTGTCAAGTTCTCTACAACCGGATATTAACAAATTCCCATCTGCCACATAACCGCGGGCACGACTTTCGAAAGATAATACCCTGCAGGGGTGTCCGAACTTAGCCCATAATAAGCTCTCACGGTCAACGAAGGATATTCCTTCTCCCAGGAAGACCCGATCAGTGTCAGAATCCCGGTTACAAGACATTTCGACAATGGTAAAACAAGACCAGCAAAGCCGCCCGAATGTGCCGACAAATCCCGATAGGAGCTGCACATATCTCGTTCTCAGGGCACACCGGATGAGCAAGACGTCGGGTTGGCATAGACCCTGGTTGCCCAGGGGGCGCCGCACATCGCTCAGTTTGGACCAGCACTCGAAGGAGCACTGGCCCAGGGGGGTAAATAAAGATGACCCTTGAGTCTGCAGAACCCAAGGGAAAAAGGCTTAGGTAGGCAAATGGTAAAACCAAGGTTGGGCCTTGCTGGAGGAGTTTTATTCAAAGCGAACTGTCAAGGGGGTCCCATAAATCACCCAACCGCGTAAGGAACGCAAAATCAAGGAACATAACACCGGTATGACGGAAACTAGGGCGACAAGAGTGGAACAAAACACCAGGCATAAGGCCGAGCCTTCCACCCTTTACCAAGTATATAGATGCATTAATTAAATAAGAGATATTGTGATATCCCAACATAAATATAATCCAACATGGAGCAATCTTCATCTGCAACCAGCAATGCTATAAGAGGGGCTGAGCAAAGCGGTAACATAGCCAAACAACGGTTTGCTAGGACGGGTGAAAAGGTTAGAGGCTGACATGGCAGTATGGGAGGCATGATATAGCAAGTGGTAGGTAGCGCGGCATAGCGATAGAGCGAACAACTAGCAAAGCAAAGATAGAAGTGATTTCGAGGGGTGGTCATCTTGCCTGAGATCCCGCAAGGAAGAAGAACGAGTCCATGAAGAAGACAAGCGGACGTAGACGAACGAATCCTCACAACTCCGGAACGAAACCGAAGCTAACGAGAGAAGCAACCCGGAAAGAAACAAACAACATAGTAAACAACCACCACATACACATGGCATGATTCACAAACAAGTATGATGCATGTCCGGTTTAAATGAGGTATGGCATGGGAAAATGCAACAAACCCCACTACAAATTAAGTGGAGCTCAATATGTAACGAGTTGCATATTGACGAAACACCACATCAATTATTTAGTTCTCTCTCGTTTATGTACCCAACAATGTTAAATGTTGTTAACCATGGCAAGAGGTGAAGCATAAGGAAACTACCTATTTAAGCAAGTTAAATGAGGCCGGAAACAAACAACAACAATTCCGGAAAAACCTCATATGCACATTATAGATTTGGTACTGTTCTGCCATAACACAATTTTAATGTTGTTAAACAGCAAAATAAAGAGCACCATGTTAAACTAGGCATTTTTCTACCCCATTTACATATAAATTTTATTAAAATCCAAGTTACGGTAATTTAGTTATGAAATAAATCATTTAGCATGTTATTTGAGCAAATTTATTCAAACAGCATTTTAAATAATTTTTAACATGGGTGAAAGTGGCATATTATTAAACTACACAAAATTCTAAGCATTTTAGATGTTTAAATCATTTTAATCCGATGCACGGTTTATTAGTTATTAAATGCATGAAGAACAGGGGGTTTTCTATAAAACTGGCAGTCTCTGGATAATTAGGAAATTTGCAGCAGCGAAAAAAAACACTGCGGGCCTAAACTGGCTGGCCCCTGGTGCATAGGAGCGGGCACTGGGCGCTGCTCACCATGGGCTGAGGCCCGGTCGATGGAGGAGGCCCAAGAGGGGCGCAAGCAGGCCGGCTGGAGGGAAGGCCGAGGTGGGCGCTTGGGGCTGGAGGATGCTGGCCCAGGCGCTGGAGGCGCGATCAACGCGAGGAGCAGGGGCGCGTCGTCCCATCTCGCTCGAAGCAGGGGAAGCAGGGGCGGCGGCAGGGACTTGGCGAGGCGGCGAAGCCGAGGGCCTTGGGCGACGGCGGCGAACTTGGCGAGGCAATGCAGCTGGCAGGACTTGAAGGAGCAGGCGGGGCGGCGTGGGACTTGGCGGTCAACGCGAGGACGACGCGTCTTCGGTGCAGAGGAAGCAAGGGCGCGGCGTCACTGATGGTCAGCGGCGCAGCAGCGGGGTGACGGCCGCGGCAGGACTTGGCGACGACGGAAGGAGGTCCGGCGGGGCGCGGGTCTCCAGGGCGTCGGATCCGGCTGGCGTCAAGGAGCTCCGGGCGGCTGGACTCGCCGGCGTCGGGGACGAGGCGCAGGAGAGCAGAGGGTGAAGGCGGACTTGGCGCGACGGCGGCGAGCGAGCGAGGCCTGGCGAGGGGCGGAACTTGACGGATCCGGCCGCGGGACACCAGTTCCTGGCGGTCGCGTGACGAACTGGAGCTCGGGAGGCATCCATGGCGGCCGTTGGCGACGGGTACCTGCGGGAGTTCTCTGTTTCAACGAGACAGAGGGAGAGAGAGGGTGAAACATGGGAGAGAGATGGAGAAGAAAGGGAAGGAGGGCAGGAGAGTGGGCGAGGGAGTCTGGCCTGGCGACTCGGGATCGAGATCATCTCGATCTGGAGGTCGGTGCGCCATGGGGCTGTGCGAGATCGGGGACGGGGCTCATGGCTGACAACGGGAGCGAGGAGTCCCGCGTGTGCTCGGCACAACAGGAGGCGTGGTGGAGCTCGAGGCCGGAGGGCTCGGGCGCAGGAGGGGCTCGGGTTGGCTGGCAGATGATCCCAAGGTGGGAGGAGGCTGCAGGGTTCGGTGGTTGGCTGGGCGAGGGGATCGAGGGAGACCAGGCGAGGGGATCCCGAGGAAGAGGATTTGGTGGAGTGGCGGCGGCGATGAGACAGACCTCCTCGAATTTAGGGTTTGTCTGATTTGGTTGGGGGCTGCTCTATAAATAAGGAAAGGAGGGAGTTTTTGGATCGTTCGATTAAAGTCGGACGGTCCGAGATACATAGGTTAGAAAGTCCAATTAAGAAAACGGAGATATTTTGTATATGTTTGGGGATGATCCGGACCCAACGGTAACAACAAACCGGGTCGGGTTCGGGGAAGTTCCGGACGCGCGAGAGGGGTCTATGCACTGTGCAAGGAGGGGTTCGGTGGTTGTGCAGAGAGGGTCAAACGGTCAGACAAGAGAGAATCGAACACGGTTGGTCTCGGACCGGTCAACGAAGACAAGGGGGGAACGCGGCAACTACGAACGAATGCAAGTTTGAAAAACAATGACGGCAACAGAGTGCCGATGCAATGCGAATGATGCGATGAAGAATGCAACAACAAAATAAATAACAGAGCTGACACGCAAAACAAGGAAGGCTTCTAGAGCGTCGGTCTCGGGGCGTTACAACACTCCACCACTACAAGAGGATCTCGTCCCGAGATCTAGGATGGCACCGGAGAGAAGCGGGAGAAGAAGAGAAGAGGTAAAACTAATTGCTTCTTTGACAAACGAGTGAAAACCAAAGAACCTTGAGAGGTCGCAAGGCTTGAAGAAATGACACGACGGAGGTGAACAAAATTTACAACACTCCATTTAGCAAGAGGAACAAGGACCATTACAAGAACCTTGTAGGTTGAAAAACAAACAAAAAGGTTAAGATGGACAAGAAGTACATGCAAACACTCCGGTTGAAACGAGATTTATAAGGGACGATAAAGATCAATTACGACAACGCTCCGGTTAAAACAAGATAGAGAAGGAATAAGAGTGATATAATTTTGGGCAGCATTCTGACTGTAAATGGAAGGAATTGAACATGATCTTGACAAGATGAGTGGATACTCGATGAAATTACCAACACATTGCCTCCGTAACTAATGAAAGAATGGCACAAGGGGTAAGAAAGATTTCAGACAGCCCTCGTGTTGAAGAAGGAGACAAAACTTGATAAGATGAGAGAACTCGAATGAAAACACGACATTCCGGCAAAAAGGATAAGAAAGGAAAATTGCATGATCTTGACAAAACAAGATGATTGGTCGAAGAGAGCAACGTCACAAAACCTCCGGAAGAAATAATAGAAGATAGTTGGAATGAATAGAACGAAGAATGAAACCAACATCTCCTACCATAAATGGATTTTTAAAGGGCATCCTTACGAAGTAGGATTGGACGGAGTTGTTGGAAAACCAACAACGAAAAGAACAAACTTGTTGTGGGCTTATGGAACACATCTCAAAATTATGAGGTGAAATTTTTGCCACTAACGAAAACAATTGCTTGTTTGAGATCAACGAAGAGATGAAATCTTCTCTCGCCGAGAGGATAGGAGAAAACTTGGATCATTGATAAGCACCATAATAGCAACATTCCTTAGGGAAGGCTTTAGGTGAAACATGACACAAGATAAATCCAACAAAGAGATTGATTGGTTGAAAAGATCTCTTGAACGAAACAGAACATGATGGATTTAAATATGTCACCCTTGAAAACTTGTGAATCATGAAACGCGAAGGGAAATTATCAAGAATGACATAACACCATCTCAAAACATAAGATAGAGAAAAATTGCACTTCAGAATGCAAGATGAAGAATGCTTGAACTCCTCAAAACAAAACATGTGTTGAACACCATGTTTATTTTAGAGTATAGCTTGGCGGATCATAACTTCAAGAGAAATCTTGAAGAACAATTGAAAAATGAAAGGAATCCTTGACGAACCACCATGTAGAGCCTCCATGAAGAACTCCGGTAATAAAAGAATGAACAAATGAAATGGAAAGTTGAAAAGAACTCCGGGAGAAGCCTTGCGATGATTTAGATGGAGCTTTGAAATGATATAATTGAAATAACTTGGAGCTCCGGAAAGAAAAGATGAACAACATGGCGCCGAAAATTTGTATCATGAACGAACTCCGGAAGAAGGAATTAATCACTTGGAGGAAACAAGAGTAAGAATTACATTACACGTATCCTTCACCAATTTAAATTGATGACAAGCAACGGATTTGGCATACTACTTATTCTCGTAGAAAGGATTAAGATAGATATAATGCAAACTTGTGAAGGTCTTCATCGAAACACCGGTAGGATTGAAACAACGAATAAATTGATATGATAACGAAGGGAGAGAAAATCTTGAACGAACCACCGCGAGAATTGAAAATGAAAGTAGCAAAGGCACAATTCAACGGAAAGAATTAGAAAATGAATGAAGATACTTGACAGAATTTAGATACCCGAGAAGGAAGATATCATGAACTGATTAGAGGATATTTGAGTGATGCACCGGGAGAATATGGAGAAGAACGAAGAGACATCAATTTAGAATAATTGGAGAACGAAGCTGAAAACTTAGAACGAAGAAATCTTCTGAAATGATGGCCTTTGGCTGATCAAGAAATGAAACAACTCATGAAATGCTCCGGATGGGTAAGAAAAGAATTCTCACAATCGAAAACAATTATGAGAGGATGGCATAAGCTAGAACTATGAATCTTCAAGAGAACGGACCAAGATTTAGGAGAAATTCTTCTTCGGTCTTCAAATGTTGAGAATGATGATGCGAAACACCACCAAGAATTATTGAGGCACTCCGGAATGAAAAATTAGAAAGGTTGAACCAACGATGAAAGGAATTTGAAAGATCTTGGAGAAAGACATATGACTGATGATAATTCATTCTTACGTCAAACTTCGAAAAGAAATTGGGAATAACTCCAGAAAGAATTAGAAGAGTCGGGTAAGATCCTGGAAAAAAACCTGTGGGTTAGGGCCCACTCAAAAGAAACACCTTTGAAATGATTACTTGAAAAGGAGATCGCACCGGTTGAATTAAATGGCTTGAATGAGGTAACAACCTCGAAATAGTTAGAATTGATGCGGAGTGGAAAGACGAATCTTCAGAGATATCTTCAGCACTCCGGAACAATTGAATAGCAAACGGGGAATGATTAAGAGATATACCGGCATGAGAAAGCATTTGAAACAAGGAAAGGAATGTGACCAACATTGAAGGCTTGAAATTAGTCCACCGGAGAAGAAAAAGCATGAAGAATCATAAACTTGAAGAACATCTTCATGAGAACCACCAGGTAAGAACATTGATTGAAAAGAATGAAGGTACTTCACGTGAATAAAAATGGATACTAGATTAAGCAATCTGATTCCTTGAAGGAAGAAGGTGGGAGGGCGGGAAAAACAAAGGCAACTTGGGGCAGATGGAATAAACACCGTTGAGAAAACTTAGAGTTGATCTTGCGAATGTTGGAATGACTGGATGCACTTGGAGAGAAACACGCTGGTTGGAAAGAATTGGGATGACAATCTCGATGATCGAAAGGATTAGTATTCACATAGCAATATGAGAACACCGTTTAGGAAAGGTATGGAATCAACACTTGTCTTCGAAGCAACTCGAATACCACAAATAAAACGAAACAAAGGATTTGGCTTGCAGAATAAGCCGGAACAAACATATGATAGAGATTTCGTCCGAAGTTTTCGTGGTGGGGCCCACACGGGCTCGATCGTACAGCACCATCATGTACAAGGCTGTGCACATGACATACGAAGCGTCCCCGAGTCGGCATAGCCAAGGACTCTTTAAGGCACTACGAGACCACTGTAAAAACCAACCGTGTACAGGCGGACCACTAGACGTCGAACCCCAATCTCATATCATGCATCTGTCGAAAGATATCCTAAGGCTACTTGAATTCCCACTTATAAACTCCCGAAACTTTCTGGTTATGCAATCCGGTGTTGGGGATACAGGGGACACAAAATATATCACCCAAACTAACAATACCTAGATCCAGCTGTATCCATCCGTCAACACATAACCAAGAAACCTCCGGAAATCGTTTACCTCAACCTTCGAAAAGCATCCGTTATACGAGTTATGGAAATACTCCCGAACTCCCGCCCCAGTACTGGGTGGCGTCGAGGTGATCTCACCAACAACTGCATAAAAGAGATTTCGATGTCGGCGAAACTCAGGTATTCCAGAACTGGAACGATAAAATTGTGACGACAACACCTCGGAGCTCAACTCCCCGGGACACTGCCACAACCCCTAAATGTCAGGAGGCACCAAGAACAATGTTGTCGTCACAAAACCATCGGAACAATTCCAAGATACCCGCGTGATCCTAAAATTTTTTTTAGTGAAATTTGAGGAGAGAAGAGTCAAAACTTCTACGTCAGGAGACCTCACCAGAGCGACGAAGGGACTGAGGAGTAAAAAGAATCCTACTCTCCGATATATATAATCCTAAGACTCAAAACATTTTTGTTCTAGACTCAACAACGCCAGCGATTCGATCAAGCAGGGGGCTCCTAAGTCGGGGAAGGCTCTGATTACCAACTTGTAACACCCACGATGCGGCTATATCTCCCACGTGTCGAGGCACGACTTAGAGGCATAACCGCATTGTGGTTTTGTCGCAAGAAGGGTCATCTTCACACAATCCCATGTAATGAACAAGAATGGAATAAAGAGTTGGCTTACAATCGCCACTTCACACAATACATAAATAAAACATACATCATTCCGAGTACACACATAGGTCCGACTACGGAACCAAAAGAAAAGAAGACAACCCAACTACTAGATCCCTGATCGTCCCAACTGGGCTCCACTACTGATCAACATGAAAAGAAACAACACAACGAACAAGATCTTCATCGAGCTCCCACATTGAGCTCGGTTGCGTCACCTGCACTGGCATCATCGGCACCTGCAACTATTTTGGAAGTATCTGTGAGTCACGAGGACTCAGCAATCTCACACCCGCGAGATCAAGACTATTTAAGCTTATAGGAAAGGATGGGGTAGTGAGGTGGAGCTGCAGCAAGCACTAGCATATATGGTGCCTAACATACGCAAATGAGAGCAAGAAGAGAAGCAACGGAACGATCGTGAACTAGCAATGATCAAGAAGTGATCCTGAACACCTACTTACGTCAAAACATAACCCAGAAACCGTGTTCACTTCCCGGACTCCGCCGAGAAGAGACCATCACGGCTACACACGCGGTTGATGCGTTTTAATTAGGGTCAAGTGTCAAGTTCTCTACAACCGGATATTAACAAATTCCCATCTGCCACATAACCGCGGGCACGGCTTTCGAAAGATAATACCCTGCAGGGGTGTCCGAACTTAGCCCATAATAAGCTCTCACGGTCAACGAAGGATATTCCTTCTCCCAGGAAGACCCGATCAGTGTCGGAATCCCGGTTACAAGACATTTCGACAATGGTAAAACAAGACCAGCAAAGCCGCCCGAATGTGCCGACAAATCCCGATAGGAGCTGCACATATCTCGTTCTCAGGGCACACCGGATGAGCAAGACGTCGGGTTGGCATAGACCCTGGTTGCCCAGGGGGCGCCGCACATCGCTCAGTTTGGACCAGCACTCGAAGGAGCACTGGCCCAGGGGGGTAAATAAAGATGACCCTTGAGTCTGCAGAACCCAAGGGAAAAAGGCTTAGGTAGGCAAATGGTAAAACCAAGGTTGGGCCTTGCTGGAGGAGTTTTATTCAAAGCGAACTGTCAAGGGGGTCCCATAAATCACCCAACCGCGTAAGGAACGCAAAATCAAGGAACATAACACCGGTATGACGGAAACTAGGGCGACAAGAGTGGAACAAAACACCAGGCATAAGGCCGAGCCTTCCACCCTTTACCAAGTATATAGATGCATTAATTAAATAAGAGATATTGTGATATCCCAACATAAATATAATCCAACATGGAGCAATCTTCATCTGCAACCAGCAATGCTATAAGAGGGGCTGAGCAAAGCAGTAACATAGCCAAACAACGGTTTGCTAGGACGGGTGAAAAGGTTAGAGGCTGACATGGCAGTATGGGAGGCATGATATAGCAAGTGGTAGGTAGCGCGGCATAGCGATAGAGTGAACAACTAGCAAAGCAAAGATAGAAGTGATTTCGAGGGGTGGTCATCTTGCCTGAGATCCCGCAAGGAAGAAGAACGAGTCCATGAAGAAGACAAGCGGACGTAGACGAACGAATCCTCACAACTCCGGAACGAAACCGAAGCTAACGAGAGAAGCAACCCGGAAAGAAACAAACAACATAGTAAACAACCACCACATACACATGGCATGATGCACAAACACGTATGATGCATGTCCGGTTTAAATGAGGTATGGCATGGGAAAATGCAACAAACCCCAGTACAAATTAAGTGGAGCTCAATATGCAACGAGTTGCATATTGACGAAACACCACATCAATTATTTAGTTCTCTCTCGTTTATGTACCCAACAATGTTAAATGTTGTTAACCATGGCAAGAGGTGAAGCATAAGGAAACTACCTATTTAAGCAAGTTAAATGAGGCCGGAAACAAACAACAACAATTCCGGAAAAACCTCATATGCACATTATAGATTTGGTACTGTTCTGCCATAACACAATTTAAATGTTGTTAAACAGCAAAATAAAGAGCACCATGTTAAACTAGGCATTTTTCTACCCCATTTACATATAAAGTTTATTAAAATCCAAGTTACGGTAATTAAGTTATGAAATAAATCATTTAGCATGTTATTTGAGCAAATTTATTCAAACAGCATTTTAAATAATTTTTAACATGGGTGAAAGTGGCATATTATTAAACTACACAAAATTCTAAGCATTTTACATGTTTAAATCATTTTAATCCGATGCACGGTTTATTAGTTATTAAATGCATGAAGAACAGGGGGTTTTCTATAAAACTGGCAGTCTCTGGATAATTAGGAAATTTGCAGCAGCGAAAAAAAACACTGCGGGCCTAAACTGGCTGGCCCACTGGTGCACAGGAGCGGGCACTGGGCGCTGCTCACCATGGGCTGAGGCCCGGTCGTTGGAGGAGGCCCAAGAGGGGCGCAAGCAGGCCGGCTGGAGGGAAGGCCGAGGTGGGCGCTTGGGGCTGGAGGATGCTGGCCCAGGCGCTGGAGGCGCGATCAACGCGAGGAGCAGGGGCGCGTCGTCCCATCTCGCTCGAAGCAGGGGAAGCAGGGGCGGCGGCAGGGACTTGGCGAGGCGGCGAAGCCGAGGGCCTTGGGCGACGGCGGCGAACTTGGCGAGGCGATGCAGCTGGCAGGACTTGAAGGAGCAGGCGGGGCGGCGTGGGACTTGGCGGTCAACGCGAGGACGACGCGTCTTCGGTGCAGAGGAAGCAAGGGCGCGGCGTCACTGATGGTCAGCGGCACAGCAGCGGGGTGACGGCCGCGGCAGGACTTGGAGACGGCGGAAGGAGGTCCGGCGGGGCGCGGGTCTCCAGGGCGTCGGATCCGGCCGGCGTCAAGGAGCTCCGGGCGGCTGGACTCGCCGGCGTCGGGGACGAGGCGCAGGAGAGCAGAGGGTGAAGGCGGACTTGGCGCGACGGCGGCGAGCGAGCGAGGCCTGGCGAGGGGCGGAACTTGACGGATCCGGCCGCGGGACACCAGTTCCTGGCGGTCGCGTGACGAACTGGAGCTCGGGAGGCATCCATGGCGGCCGTTGGCGACGGGAACCTGCGGGAGTTCTCTGTTTCAACGAGACAGAGGGAGAGAGAGGGTGAAACACGGGAGAGAGATGGGGAAGAAAGGCAAGAGGGCAGGAGAGTGGGCGAGGGAGTCTGGCCTGACGACTCGGGATCGAGATCATCTCGATCGGGAGGCCGGTGCGCCATGGGGCTGTGCGAGATCGGGGACGGGGCTCATGGCTGACAACGGGAGCGAGGGGTCCCGTGTGTGCTTGGCACAACAGGAGGCGTGGTGGAGCTCGAGGCCGGAGGGCTCGGGCGCAGGAGGGGCTCGGGTTGGCTGGCAGATGATCCCAAGGTGGGAGGAGGCTGCAGGGTTCGGTGGTTGGCTGGGCGAGGGGATCGAGGGAGACCGGGCGAGGGGATCCCGAGGAAGAGGATTTGGTGGAGTGGCGGCGGCGATGAGACAGACCTCCTCGAATTTAGGGTTTGTATGATTTGGTTGGGGGCTGCTCTATAAATAAGGAAAGGAGGGAGTTTTTGGATCGTCCGATTAAAGTCGGACGGTTCGAGATACATAGGTTAGAAAGTCCAATTAAGAAAACTGAGATATTTTGTAGATGTTTGGGGATGATCCGGACCCAACGGTAACAACAAACCGGGTCGGGTTCGGGGAAGTTCCGGACGCGCGAGAGGGGTCTATGCACTGCGCAAGGAGGGGTTCGGTGGTTGTGCAGAGAGGGTCAAACGGTCAGACAAGAGAGAATCGAAAACACGGTTGGGCTCGGACCGGTCAACCAAGACAAGAGGGGAACGCGGCAACTACGAACGAATGCAAGTTTGAAAAACAATGACGGCAACAGAGTGCCGATGCAATGCGAATGATGCGATGAAGAATGCAACAACAAAATAAATAACAGAGCTGACATGCAAAACAAGGAAGGCTTCTGGAGCGTCGGTCTCGGGGAGTTACACACCCACATACACTTGTACTCTGAGAAGAGGTGCACGCACGCACTCGTCCTCTCTCACACACGCATCTGTAGCTACGAATTGTAGTGTTCTCAACCATCCGATTGGCTCTATCATAGGTTTCTCATTGCTCCTTGGCCTTGAGATTGAGAAGTTTAAAACGCGGAGGCTAAGATGGAGGCGCGAGGTTTTAGGTAATGTGCGGGCCGCACACGGCACCAACACGACACGAGCTTTGTCTACCTAGTACGCATGCAGTCGGGTGAGTTGTCCAAGTATAGACACAACCAGGCCCTCATTGGTATCCGCGCCTCGACTTTGGCTGGTCATAGTGGAGAGTAACATAGACGAGTTACTAGTCTATGTTTCTAGTACCTTCATAGTGGGTAGTGTCATATAGTATATGCATAATTTGGTGACGAGCGCTCTCTATATGTACCACCTTTTTTCTTTAATTTCATCTTGTTAGTTTTGCTCCATGGCGCAATCCATCGATACTACTACTGTACAAATGTACATTTTTAAAAGGCTAGAGGGCGGGGCAGTCTAGCTTGGTCCTTTTCACGAGAGGTGAGGGCCTTTGTGATTTGATGGCTCATTACTGCTGGAAGGCGGGGCCTTGTTATTTGACTGCTCGTATAAATGTGCCGACGACCCGAGGAGGAGCAAAGAACCGTGCGGTATACTCAAGTTTTCCACTGGAGCAGTACTACGACGGAGGAGCATGAAACACGGCAGCCCAGTGCCATATGGCGATAAAAATGATCTAATTTGCTAGTCATCTCATTGTTAGCATTGTTCTATTCATGCCTCGCAGAGAACGTGACACATGCGGCGAAACACCCGAAGCAAAAGAAGAAACACATGAGCAAAAGAAGAAGGAAGATTATCACCCCAAATGATCTGATTCGCCGCGGAGTCGTAACTGCTTCTTCATCGCCTCTACGACCTCCATCTCCTTGCGTGTCTCCTCCGCCATCTTCTTCATTCTGTCCATGACGCGGGATTTCTCGACGCGGGCCTTCATCGTCTGTTCCACGGCCGCATTACGTACCTTGACAGCAGCTTGGTGCTCGATGCGGAACTTCGCCAACTCCTCCTTCTGTTCCATGACGAGGGCCTACAACATCTTCATCGAGGAACTACTACTCTCATGCAGCTTCTTCCAGCCGGCGTTCTTCTCCAGCAGCAGGTCGAGCTCGTGGCAGAGCTTCGCCTTGTCCTCCTGAAGTTGCAGGATTTCGCCGGCCGCCTTCTTCTCCGAGGAAATGCTCTTCTTCAGCAGCATCACCAAGCCGGCGGTCAACTCCCCCTGCTTATTGAGCTCAGCGGGCATGTCATCCAGGCTCTCCTTCAGCAGCTCCACCAAGCCGTGGATGAACTCCTTCTGCTTATTGAGGTGCTTATTGAGCTGATCGAGCATGCCGTCGAGGGATAACGACTCCAGCACCGCCAGCTCGGCATGTTCGCCTCCGCGGCTAGGGCGCTCCGTGGAGCCATCGCTAGCCCGTGAGAGATCTTCCGAGGTCTCTGTGTGGCGGCGAGCCCTCTTTTTTTTCCGCAGCCTTGGTTGTGGCTCCCTTGTTACGAGTAGTTCTCGACCTAGAGCTATGCGCACCGGACATGGCAAGGACGGACGAAGAAGAAGCACTTATGAGGAGGAAAGGTAGAGTAATTTTCGGTTAGGTAGTTCCCCTTTTTATAACCTAAGTACTAGCACTAGTACTAATACCTGCACAGTGGGAACAATTTCAGGTTTGGTACGTACTAGTAGGTGTGAGAAGGCTTGCACTTAATTGTAGCACTAGTACTTTCGAATGTGATGGGAACAAGGTAAAGATAAATTGATGGGTTTTGGTTTCGAGGCCCGAAACGGCTCCCGATGAGTTTAGTGGAACATAAATTTCAAGTAGACTACACTGCTCAGATGCGTAAATATTATGTTACTGTCAAAAATTGGCACAAAATACGAAGGAGACCAAAGGAAGCACTACTAGCAACCCATGATTTAACTACTCGCATGCGCGCAGTGGAGTAGTAATGTCTTTCTTTCGCCCTCACGTCCACTCAATTTGCATGCGCTGTATTAATTGGCCATCAATGAAGTGAAGGACTTTACACGCGTCAAATTATCACATGGGGTGGATCTTGGTACAAAATTGTGTCCGCTCGTATACCGCGTGTGCGTGCGAGGGAATGAGTGCGTGCGTGGCGTGCGTGCACATCTTTGCTTCGTGCATGTACCGCCAATGTGGCTCAGGGAGGACGAGTACATTCTTCTGGAACTAGCAGCACGTCACTGTGATCAATCCACACAAGGATGTAGCGACAACGCCTCCACATGTGCCACGTGGCTTCATGAACTGTAAGAGAGACACGGTGTAGCGTGCAATTGTGTTTTGCACATACTCAAAGTACTAGTAAGGTACACGTGTATTGCACGCGTTAGATTTTGCAACCAAATTATGAATAAATACCACACTATAGCATGTAAGCTCTGAGTCATATATGCCTGATGTAGACCTTCGTTTAATTCTTATAGTTCATCTCATTCAAAATCAATTAGTCTTTATAAAAAACCTAGGGCCTCTTTGATTCGTAGGCTTTCCAAAATGCGGGAATAGGAAGAACATGGGATTAGAGTGGAATGTCGTCTTGAATCCTACAGGATTGTACGAGTGTTTGATTGTGCATAGAAAAAACGCAGAATTCTTTCAAAGAGATTTGAGTGGATGGGATGTTTCCTAAGAAATCTAGTGCAAATGAATCATATGGAAAAATTCCTATGGTTTACAATCCTACGAATCAAACAACCAAGATAGGAAAAATTCCTAAGGATTAGAATCCTCCAAAATTCCTTTGAGAATCCTTTGAATCAAAGAAGCCCTTAATCTATTTTATGATTCATGGAATTGTGCGTTGTAAAGCATAAAGTAAAAACAAATAATAATTCAACTAGAAAAAAGTTTGGGCAGTTATGATACGGAAGATTCTAGAACAAAGGAGAACCAGTGTTGTTATGAGATTTGTGCATTATGCTTAAGTTCAACCATGGAGTCTGCTAGATTGTACATGTGGCAAAATCTGGTAGGGGGCTAGAAGATGGTGCGAGGGGCCGAGTGGTGGGAGACTATGAAGGAGTGCACAACTGCGAGATTGATATTTAGAGAGAGGGGGCGAGAACGTGCGCTATTGCTCGCAGTGGCGGAGCCATGAAAAATGTCCCATGAGCTAGGGAGCCAAGCATTGCTACTCCTTTACGAGGAGGGCCAATTCATCAACTTAAACCATTTTTACCAGCAATTGTCTAATGATCACATTCATATTAGCCTCGATATATAGTGATCTTGGGGGGGGGGGCAGGGCCCTTGCCGCCCCTTGTCTTCGCCATTGTGCGCGTGTTTGAGAGATGAAGCGAAAGGCATGGATGATGAGAGGGGGGCGTTGGATATATAGTTAATGTGGGTGTATTAGCTATATATGTAATCCTATATAGAGAGGTATAGATTGATCGATGTGGACGTGGGAAAGAGGGTGAGACCTCACTAGATATATAGATTGATCGGTTTATGTGGAAAACTATGAAAGACCTAGCTATACACACACATTGAGGAACATCGATCGTTGCGCATGCATGTGAGAGATAAAGAATGCCCGATATGATGGAGAGGGGGATGTGTGTGTGTGTGCCTTCATGGGAGACTGGCCTGAAGAAAAAGATTGCATGTGTGCGATGGATAATGCCAACTGGTAGTGTGTGTGTGCATGCATGCACGAGAGAAAGTTAGTGGTACAATTATAAAGAGAAGACCAATGTGTGGGTGTAAAAGACTAGGTGAGGTCATAATCAATGTAAAGTTGAATTCAAATATGTGAATAAGAGATCATGATGTTTGAAACCCATGCATGCATGAATATAACGGAGATCTGCGCGGTGTGGTTTGGAAACGAGCATGTTGTAATGTATACACATTGAACAAGGTCAGATTGGTTTGAATTTGAGATACCGATGGCAGACATCGTTTGGGCACATTGCATCCGTGCATGGACACACTATTCTAATTGGAGATGATGGGTGGCTTTTGCATCACATATCTATATCTATACCCCTATATATATTATATTATATTATATATTTTTTATATAGCGTGCGGATAACTTTAACTTTGAAAAATGGTCGTTGGATGAGGCCAATCCGATGGTGCAGAGCTGGCAAATTTGAGCACTACTGGCCATTGGATATCATCTAGATTCCACCAGATTTTGCCACATGTACAATCTAGAAGACTCTATGGTTGAACTTAAGCATAATGCACAAACCTCAAAACACAAGCACTTCTTCTTTGTTCTAGAATCTTCCGTATCAGAATTGCCCAAATGTTTTTCTACATGATTTGTTTTTACTTTATGCCTTACAACGCACAATTCCATGAATCTTAAAATAGATTAGCTTTCTTATAAAAACTAGATGATTTTGAATGAAATGAACTATAAGAATTAAATGAACATCTACATCATGCATATATGACTCAAAGCTTACATGCTATAATGTGCTATTTATTCATAATTTGGTTGCCAAATCTCATGTGTGCAATGCACGTGTACCTTACTAGTCTAAATGGTGTCTGTGTGTGTGTTGTGCGTGTTAAACACATTGTATGTAGTATATCATACTAGTCTAAATTGTCTTTTTTTCGTACACGTTAAGCTTGTTCTCCCGAAATTTCAAGCCGCGCCTTGTTATGCCGAAATTTCAAGTTAGCGTCTCTGTCTATCGTGTTGCGAAACTCCCGCCTCTTCAACCTGCGCCTTGTTACCCCAAAATATTTAAGATAAATCTTTGTCTCGTTGTGCTCCGATAACTCCCTCCATCTCAACCCGCGCCTTGCTATTCCAAAATTAGAACACGCGCGAAAACTGCCACCTCCTGTGAAATCCAGACACGCGAAATGACCGTGATACCCCTGAACCGAAAGAACCGCCTCAAATCAGTGGGGGTACTTTCGTAACTTACCCCACATTTCGGACAAGCGCGTCACTAAGCCATGGTTCCCCACTCCCATCCCATCCACCCACCCATTCGTACACCAAGGCCGGGAAATCCCGCGAAGCCCCACACCCTCCTCCGTTCGCGACCCAGCCGGAGCCTCTTCCCCAACGATGCCGTCCACAGCAACACCTCGACGTCCCTCATCCACCGTACCGGATGAGGATCCGTCGTCGATCTGGTCGTCCCGCCGGTTCAGCCACCCCGTCCTCCACCTCCAAGGAGCTGCCCCGATGTTCCCCTTGTTTTTTGCGCCACCTCCATTCCCACACCGCCGTCTTCACCTGCACCACCGGAAGAGCATCATCATCACCGTTTCCTCGGATGAAGCTGCGGCCTAATCGGAGCCATCAAAGAGGTTGTACACTAATGTCCGCATTTTCTTCTTGATTCGATCTCACGGTGCTGCCGGCGCTCGGTCCCGAGCCGACACGGCGTGGCTCCATCCACGGCGGCGTCGCCGGCCACTTCCTCCACGACGTCCACATCAATAGGAGCTGTTACTGCTTTAACTCTCGCTCGCGCTGCTGCTCTGCTCTTGCTCTCGGTCCCCTGCCTTGTCTGCTCTTGCTCTTGCTCTTGCTCGCGCTGCTGCTCTCGCTCTTGCTCTTGCTTGCGATGCTGCTCCGATTTAGCTACACTTCAGTCGACTAAATCGACTTTTGGGTCAGTCGATTTTCAGGGGGTGGGGGGGGCTCGCTGGAGTTAAGGAAGAACCAGCCGCAGCGGGGAGGGGGCTTACCGGAGAGGTACCCCACTATCTATCTTAGGGTTCAGGGTGGGGGCGGTGGTCGCCGGTGGTGGTGGGGCGGTGGCGTGGGGATCGCCGGAGAAAAAGCTCGGCACGGGGGGGGGGCCTAGAGGGATGGCCGGGGCGGCGGCGGACCAGCGGTGGGGAGTGTTTTCGGGGCGGGCGGGGCGGCGCACCGCCGGCCGCGGGCGGCTGTTTGGCCGGTGGTGGCTGGCGGGTCGGGGGGTGGAGGTTGAAGATGAAGTACATGCCCTTGATTTCGTATCCAACGGCTGCAAAATCTACTGACCAGAGATGAAAAAGTCAGTCGACTGACGTGTAGCCTCACCTCTAGTGCATTCAGTTTTGATAGTGAAATTCAGTTTTGACAGCAAAATTTAGTTTCGACAGTCAAGTTCAGTTTCGAGAGTTAAATTCAGTTTCGACAGTTAAGTTCAGAGATGAGCGGCTGATGTATTTTACATCTAGCACTTTGTGGTTATGTATTTTACGTCATCTATTGGAGATTCTATTAGAATTCCACTCAGGTTAACGTTGTCTCTCTTGTCCTGCTTCAGCCTCGGCGTCGTACAACTCACCGGAGGTGCTCCAACGACAAAACCCTCCATCACAGCGGAGCAGTACCTCGGGCTCCATCTCCAGACGCCTAAGATCTTCTTCCCCTCCTCCGACAGCCAAGTCAGCCGGAGCATCCTCACCGGCCAACCCAATCACGCTCATATCGACATGGCTTCGCCAAAGAGGTCGTACACTTGTTGCATATCTTTTTTACTCTACATGTTATATATATTGTCCATTGAGCACACGGGGTAAGGGGAAATACGATTATTTTATCCTACTATATGACAAGCATTGAGGTACCTGGCAACTTAGCTATCCGTGATGGACTCTCTTGAACGCCATCATTATTTATGTCTGCGCGTTTGAGCTGTGCATTTTTCGATGGCCCTGGGAGTTGATCTAGTAGGGCAGTGGCCTGGAGCCAAAGTAATAGAAGTAGCACAAAAACATTTTTTAGTGTAGGCTTTTGCTTGCTCAAGCCTGCCTACAAGAATCGCCAGTGCTTGAAATGAAAAGTGAATGAAAAACATAGGAATTGGAAAGTTTCGTATGGTACTACATTTCATGAATTTGGTGTAAAGGAATGGAGCAAAGGAAAACTGTAGGATTTGTTCCTTTAGTGTCTCCTTGAAAGAAAAACCGTAGGAATTTTAATTTCCACTTGTCCTCCTTTTCAAATTCCTATTCATGAAGCACAAGACTAAGAGATAGTAGCATAATAGCATTATAACCATACAATTTCTTGTGGTTTGACTTAATCTCACCATGCTTCTTTGCATCCTGTGATCTTCCAATTCTTGTGAACCAAACACCCAGATTGGCAGAAATCCTGTGTTTTTAAATTCTCTGTTTTGCATGTGCATTCCTATCCTATTCCTGTCTATTTCCTATCCCTGCATTGTTAGAATCCTCAAATTCAAACAAGCCCTCACACAATTACTTCTATTACAGATATGTGTCAAAGAAAACCTTGTGTGGTTTGTCCTGCTCCTGCGGTGCTGTGTTCCACCCCAGCTCAGCTGCTCCAACGATGGAAGGGTTCACCACAGCAGGGATCCGCTCTCTAGACTGTCTTTCGCCGCCCCAGATCTTCTTCCCTGCCGCCGGCAGCCACGACAACTGCATTACCATCATCAACTGAGTAGATGACCTTGAGGACTACACGCGTCCTCAAGAGAGGCCGCACTCTTCCGTGTCTGCTTAAGTTATGCATCGCTTAATATGATGACATGCTACTTTATCGTCGTGTTCACCTATTAGACTCCGAGTCAGGTCCAAACTTATGCTGAAACTTAAGTTTTTAAATGGTTGTGGGGTACATATTGGGGCAGCAATCAGTACTATATGTCTACTACCTGGTTAATCTCGGGTGTCTACTATGATTTTCATGTTGGGTGCAAACAAACATTAAAGGAGCCATTATCTGTATTTTTTAACTAAAGCTATTATCTGCCTGCTATCATTGGTTTTGGGTCTATCCACAGTTTGCTACCATCACTCTGGATTTGTGCATGCACTCCTTACATAATCTCACTATGTTTTATTCCTATGCATGCCAGTTATTGTACACAATGGAACTGATCATGTAGAGCAAAAGAGACGAGCCTTGCGTGGCAATAAAATTTCATGCAGACGTCGCTCCATGGTGGGCGCAAAGGCAGCCCCCCCTCCACCCATTTCAGATCGTAATCAAGAGGAAGATAACTGTTCCGAGGGGGATTCAGAAGTAGAAGACCACTCCTGTTTACCCCATGAGGTCTTCGCTCTAACATGGCATGCTGATGTTGGTAATATCATGCATATGGTACCTTGCATTGCTTACTGTATACATCAAAGATGTCATCTGCTTAGTTTAGACATGCTTTGTGTTAATGCCATCTGTTTAGTTTCTTTATCGTATATGTGAATCAGGCAATGCCATCTTGTTTAGCCAGGTATCATATATGTGAATTTTGCAATGCCACCCTGGTTAGCCAGTCATCTTATATGTGAATATTATCATGACATCATTTTTTTATTACGTGTTAAATTTGTCAACAGTTTCAGTACATTCAATTACTCTTCCTGTGTATCAGCCATTCGGCACGGTCATGGAAAAATCTGGAGTGGAAACAAGGTCTTCAGAGCAGACAATGCTATCTGACGAAGCGCATGTCTTGCTGGTTACAGATAGCTCATCAGAGGAGGATTCGGAGATAGATGACCAGTCCTATTCCCCCCCCGAGGTGCATGCTCTAACTTGGCAGGGTTATGTTGCTCATATCGTGTGTATGGTATCTTGCATTGCTATGTCATTTGCTTAGTTTAGACATGCTTTGTGTGAATGCCACCTGATTAGTGTCTAATTACCATATATGTGAATTATGCAATGCCATCTTGTTGCAAGACATTATATATGTGAATTATGCAATGCTATCTTGTTGCAAGGCATTATGATATGTGAATTATGCAATGCCATGCTGTTTAGCCAAGCGTCATATATGTGAATTATATCATGCCATCCTTTTTTTATATTTCTCATTGCTTTTGTCGACAATGTTTGTATATTCAACTGCTCTTCCTGTGCATCAGCCATTTGAATTGGTGATGGAGAAATCTGGAGTGAAAACAAGGTCTTCAGAGCAGACAATGCTACCTGCTGAAGCAGATATCTTGCTGGTTACAGATAGCTCTTCAGAGGAGGATTCAGAGGCAGATGACCAGTCCTATTATCCCCCTGAGGTGTATGCTCAAACTTGGCAGGGTTATATTACTCATATCATGCATATGTTGTATTGCAATGCTTAGTTTTTACATCATATACACAATATTGAATGCCATCTCCTTAGTTGACACATCATATATGCGATTGCCCTCTGCTCACTTCCTTAGTATATAAATCATATATTTGAATTTATGCATGCCATGATGTTTACATAGACAGCATGTATCTGAATTATGGCATGCCAACCCATTTTCTAAAGACATAATATAGTTATATCATCTCATCCTGTTTACATAGTCATCATATTTTGAATTATGTCATTCTATCCGTGAATTATATCATGCCATCATGTTTCCATCGACGACATATTTGTGATTTATGGCATGCCAACCACTTCAATAGACACATCGTATAGTTATATCATGTCATCCTGTTTACATAGTCATCATATTCTGAAGTATGCCATTCTATCCTGTTTAGTTAGCCATCATACATGTGAAATTGTGTCATGTTATCCTGTTTAATTAGCCATCATATATGTGAAATTATGTCCTGCTATTCTGTTTGGTTAGACAACATAAATGTGAATTATTTCATGCCCTGTTTTCTTCCCTACTATCCATTGCACCTGTCTATCTTACAATGTCTGTACATTCAATTACTTTTCTTGTTTATCAGCCATTTCAATTGGAGGGGGTGATGGTAGTATCTGTGGGAGTAAATACACGGTCTTCAGAAAAGATTGTGCTACCTGTCGATGGAGATAGAACCACGGTTGTACTTGCCCAAGAACCAGCCCCACCACACATAACCCAGACTCACGCAGATTGTACCCCTACCTAGTTGGACAGAGAACCAGCTACACCCCTTCTAACCCCAACCCCAGTAGATAGTAACCCAGTTCCCGTTGACACAGCACCGTCTCCACCATAGAGCACCCAAACACGAGCAGTTAGTAAGGCAACTGCAGTGCCCAAAGCACGAGGACCACCACTCTGAACCCCAAGTAAACGCTTAAAGCAAAAGAAGAATTGTTCTCAGGTCAGGTTCCGTAGCTATGGTTCATACTACTTTGCTGTTGCATCACTGTATTTACTCATACCAACTAATTTCAAATTTGAAGGATGCAATTGAAACTCCAATGGCGCAACAGGTATGTTTTAAACCTGTTTCTTTAACGTGTTTGCTGTTGTAACTTGCTCTATGTTGATTTCAGTTTCAATTGAATAAAAAGCTATGTTCTCATGCCATGCACATTACAAGTGTTGTTATTGCTGTGTAGTTTCCCACACTTATATTCTGTCTATGATGCTTTGTCTTAAATAGATATGAATCAAACTGTATCTATCTTGATTTGGCAACATAAGCTAGATATAGACCATACAGTGACCATACTACATATATATATATATGTTTGTTTCATGATGTTATCCTGTCCACCTTACTACTGAACTGGTTTACCAAAATGAGTTTCATATACTACATTGTAAACCTGTGATGTGTTTGTTTGTTTCTCTTTTAGAACGCGGATGAAATATTGGAGAAGAGTACCCCGTTATGCAACGGTAAAGGAAGTAATGCAGATAAGGTTCAAGATAGTGAGACATCCCTGTTGGTCTCCAAGAAAGCTGATAAAAACTATATTGAAGACACTGAGACAACCCCAAAGTCCTATCTTGATGTAGTGTTTGAGTTACTGGCTACTACTGCTGGCACCAGCTCTTCAAACTCGCTGCCTGAATCAGTTCGGCTTCTTGAGTCTCAACTTCAAGTTGAAAGACATCGATCAGATGTTATGCGGTAGGAAGCCGAAGGACTGAGGAAGTCCCTGCAGAATTCAGATGCATACTTTCTGGTGCAACAGCAAGTGCTGGAGGATTTAAGCGCCAAACAAGAGAAAGTTAATAAGCTTGCTAAGCATCTTGCCAAAATTATGGGTACCCAGGATATTGTTTCTTGAGCTCTTCTGAAGTGGTTTTAGTTCTGGACTTGTTTTGCTGCGGCGTTTATATGCTGCTTTGTTCCCTATATTTGCACTAGTGGCGAACTTTGATGCCGAGTGGATGTAATATGTGTAATAGCCGTGATAGCCTAGCATAAGTTGCTTGCTTATTTATTTCCTTATTGTCTTGTTTATTTGTTTTCTTGTAGTCAGTGCAGTTCTTTTTCCGCGGTTTGCTAGTGGCCGCAATAACCTATTTTTAAAACTAGGCCACAATAACCATGGGCTACATATTTACTGTAGTTAACATGGGCCTCCTACGGGCCGTAGAAACAATGCGCCTTCTAAGGGCCGTAGAAACAATGGGCCTTCTGCGGCGTAGAAACAATGGGCCTTATACGGGCCATAGACACAATGGGCCTTCTACGGGCCGTATCATCAATGGGCCTTCTACGGGCCGTATGATCGGTTGGCCTAACATGGGCCAATAATAGACCACATTATGGCCGTAAATGGGCTAGGGTTGAAATCGTCCGTTCATGGGCCGACCATAACAGGCCGTCGTCCGTTCATGGGCCATATTTGATGACGCTATGAAAACGGCCCAACGTATTAACGGGCCACAAATGGGCCGACTGTAACCACGTGCTGAATTTGGCCCAGAAGCAGAAAATGACAGTAACGGGCCGTAAGTAAACGAATGCTAGAAATGAGCCCAAGAATAAATGGGCCCTGAGAAGGCCGAAAGATAACATGGGCTGGAAACGGCCCAATGGAATAATGAGCCGTTAAAGGGTATAAAGTGTTACACTGTTCATTACGGGCGAGTTTCACCACGTGCCGTTAATGGGTATAAAGTGATACACTGTTCATTACGGGCCAGTGTTACCACGGGCCGTTAATGACCGAGAGTTACTAAGGGCCTCATATGGGCCGAAAGACATCATGGGCCATACATGGGCCGGAAGTTAAAACGGGCTGGAATTATATTGGACGGCCCAGACGACGATACTGGGCCTAATTTGGATAGGCCGTAAACGGGCCCTGGGTTAGCGGGCTGTAAATGGGCTATATGCGAACAGGCCGTCAACAGGCTTGCCGTGGGCCGGCCCGCCACCTTTTGACCAAGTCTAACGGGCCAGACTTTTCACAGGAATGGGCCTCTATTGGGCCGTGCCATGTGTTGACCTATCATAGGCGCTTTGGGTCCAATGAGTGGATGACATCTATCCCAACGGTGAGCCGACACGTGTTTCCTCCAGCCAATGATGATTTTACACGTGGAAAATCCCCATTGGTCGGGGCTCTTAACGGGTTATCGGATCCAAAACCGGACCCGATAGCTTAACGGCGTTCCGTTACGGTGGATGCCACGTGTCGGTCACCCTTGACGAAAGCACTTCTATGACGCGCGATTTATCGTCATGGAAGTGGACACTTCCGTGATGATAATTTTGGTAATGTCATGGAACACTTCTACGACAGCACAGGTATGACTATCTTGATTTTGTCATAAAATTGTCATGGATGTACATGCATGACAGAAAACGTGACCTACTGTGACAAACACGTATCATCACGGAAGTGTATTTTTTTGTAGTGGCTGTGGCAACCCCTTTGACATATAAAAGGAGGCCCAAGGCGTACTGGAAAAGGATTTGGACTTTTTGGACTGGGCATGCACCGCAACTAGTTCAAGAGCTCAGGAACACTAAATACACACAAAGCAGGACTAGGGTTTTACGCATCGTTTGCGGCCCGAACCTGGGTAAAAATACACCCCCCCCATGTTGATCCTCTCGACCCGCTCTTTGCGCAGCCCCACGCCCCGCCAACCGTAGTAGGGATTCCCCGTGATCCCATAGGTGTCGTCCCTGAGCCCCGACATCTTTGGCACACCAGGCAGGGGGCGCTGAGGCTGTGAAAATCCAGTTTTGATGTCAACTCATCGACTCTTTCGTTGCGATGGCTCCCAAGAAGAAGGCGATCACGGCGATCGGCTCGTTTGGGGCCGAACCACCCGTCCCGGCATAGGCAGGCGACGGAGCGGTCGCGGATGGTGGCGGAGGCGTGGCCCACGAGCATCCATGACATTCTGGCAATCGGAGCCAAGCGAGCGGCATCGTGCGTGCCCGAGACGACGTGTCGTGCGCCGCTAGGCCCGGGGGCAGGGCCGTGCAGCCCACGGGTGGCGCGGCGACCTCCTGGATGCCCCAGCCGGCGCCCGCGCCGCGACCTTCCCAGGCTGCGCGTGACGAGCAATGCCGCAACGTCGGTGCCTCCAGACACCGCCGTGGGAAGAGCCCTTTGCGTCACTCTCAAGATGCACCGGGCTGGCATGCGCGCCCAGACGCTGGCGGAAACGGTGCGTGACAGCGAGACCGTGATAGAGCTCCTTCTAACATGGTTAGAAGTCGGAGCGCGTCACGGTCCACACAGCTTTCGCCGCCACCCACACCAGTGGAAGCATTGGCACGCGTGCAACTACTCCTCGACTTCCCTCCGGCAGCGGAGAAGCTCGACGAGTGGAGGGCCACCATTCGAAGCCTCATCAGCTTCGCCAACAAAGATGAGACGTGCCCAGCGGGGCCTTCAGGCCGGCGTTCTGTCGAGCCGGTGCATGCCGGCGGTGGGAGGACCGGAGATGCTGCGACCACGGTGCACTCTCCTCCCCACGGCCGCGACAGCAGCCGCTGGCGCACCGGGCCGACGCCCGCGACAACGTTTCTACGACGTCGTCCGACCCATGGGCCCGCTGCGACCAACGTCAAGTCCTTCGGGAGTGAGCTCAGGAAGACGCTCGGACCACTATCGAGCGGCGGCGGGACGCGCGCCACCAGTCAGATAGGTGCGCGGGACCCACTATGGACCACCCGGCGCGGGGGGCGCCGGTGACCTACCTTACGAGGTGGGTTGTCCAGCCTTTACCGGTGAGCTGCGGCAGTTCCAGTGGCCCACCCACCACATGTTCAAGCCTAAGGTCGGAGAAAAATACAACGGCAAGACTCACCTGTCGGAGTTCCTCAGCATCTACACCATCACGATGCAAGCTGCTGGGGCACGCGACGATAAGGTGCTTGCCAATTATTTCCCGTTGGCACTTAAGCCCAACGTCATGTCATGGTTGATGCACGTGCCAGTGGATTCCATCTCTTCTTAGTCGGATCTGTGCCACGAGTTTGTTGGCGCCTTTACTGGAGGCCACCAAGCTCCTGGGCAGGCGAGTGATTTGCATGTCATCCCCCAGGAGGATGGCGAGTCCCTGCACAAGTACATACAAAGGTTCAGCCGTGTGCAGTACAACATCCCAGATGTTCATCCCGCCACTATCATCAGTGCATTCCACTAGAATGTGCACAACTGCAAGATGCGCGAGGAGCTAGCGATGAACAAGGTTAAGGATGTAGCCGAGCTGTATGTTCTGGACGATAGGTGTGCTCGGGCTGAAGAAGGAAAGAAGTACCCAGGCGAAGATGCCGGCCCGGAAACCGACTCCACAGACGAAGATGCTGTCGCCCCGGCAAAGAAGGGCCGACGCCGCAATAGGAAGTGTAAGGGCAAGTTTGTGCTTGTCGTCGAGGGATTCGGCGACCCCGGCACCGCCAAGAAGGCCAAGGTTGACGACCCCGGCAAGGAAGTTGCCGGGTGCGCCGCCTGCCGGGCCTTGGCGGCTGCCGACAAGCCAAGAGGCTCCGGCAAGCAGTACTGCAAGATCCACCGCACCAAGGGCCATGACCTCCAGAATTGCCGGCAGGTTGAGCTGCTTGCAGAGAAGTAAAAAGCTGAATATGAGAGGCGTGACAAGGAGAAGGGCCAGGATGGTGGTGAGGGGTCCGGCAAGAAGCGTGGCGGTAGAGGAGGCCGCCGCGACAAGGATAATCAGCAAGAGAGGCCCGCTCGGGGCCGCGACAAGAAGGAGGAAGATGATGATCATGATGAGGACGACGAGTCCGGCGAGCACGAGTTCCAGAAAGCCACGGAGGCCATGTGCGTCGATGGTGGCGCCTCGCTGCACACCTCTCACCGCCAACTGAAGCAGTGGGCGTGTCAGGTCACTGCGGCTGAGCCATCGTTCGACGCCCAGAGGCCACTGAAGTGGTCCAACACGCCTATCATTTTGACACCGAGGATCATCCTGACCGCACAACTGCGGTCGGGTGTTTGCCGTTGTTGGTTTCCCCAACAATACGCAACCTCAAGATGACAAAAGTGCTAGTCGGTGGTGGGGCCGGTCTGAACTTGATCTCGCCCGCTGTGATCGAGAGGCTGCAAATCCCTGACGGAGATCTCGAGGAGATGGGCACGTTTTAAGGGGTCAACCCGGGGAGGAGTCAGCCGAAGGGCAAGGTCACGTTGCCCGTCACATTTGGGGGCGAGCTGAACTATCGGATGGAGAAGATCTTTTTGATGTTGCCAAGATCCCCTTGCCCTATAATGGGATCCTCGGCCGCCCAGCACTGGGCAAGTTTATGGCGGCATCACACTACGTTTACAATACGTTGAAGATGCCCGGGCCGATGAGCATCATCACCGTTCCCTCCGACAAGAAGGACGCGCTCATCTACGCCAACCAACTCTACCGGGAGGCAGTTGCAGCGACTGCCGCCAAGGCACTTGTCCCTGCCGCTGAAGCCTGGGGAGGGAAGAAAACCGGCAAGGCCTCTGCCTCTGTCGGCAAGGCCCCTTCCGGCAAGACTTCCGACCCTGGCAAGGGCTCCTGCACCTCCTCCAGCAAACGCGCCTCTTCAGAGTGCTGCGTTACCGTTGAGGATGTGCCAGAGAGCTCGGCCAGCAGGAGCAAGAGGTCCAAGGCGTCCCCGCCAGAAACCAAGAAGGTGCCCGTCAAGGAGGATGGCACGGGTGGAACTTTTACCATAAGCTCCACCCTTGACAGCAAATAGGAAAGCACGCTCGTCACCTTCCTGCGGGTGAATGCCGACTTGTTTGCATGGCAAGCATCCGACATCCCCGGCGTTCCCAGGGAGGTGATTGAGCACCACCTTGCTGTTTGTCCCCATGCGCGGCCCGTCAAGCAGAAGGTCAGAAAGCAAGCTTTGGAGCGACAAGAGTTCATCATCGAGGAGATCAGGAAGTTGGAGGTGGCAGGCTTGGTTAGAGGAGTGCTCCACCCACGTGGTTGGCCAATCCAGTGGTAGTGCGTAAGGCAAATGGGAAATGGAGGCTGTGTATTGACTATACAGATATCAATAAAGCCTGTCCAAAGGATACTTTCCGTCTACCGCGCATTGACCAGATAGTGGACTCCACTGCCGAGTGTGACCTGCTGTCATTCCTCGACGCCTACTCAGGATATGAAGGAAGACGAGGAAAAGACTGCGTTCATCACCCCATGTGGTACGTACTGTTTTGTATGGATGCCTTTCGGGTTGAAAAGCGCCGGTTCGACATTTGCCCGAGCAGTCCAAATTGGTTTTGAACCCCAGCTGCATAGAAATATGGAAGCTTATATGGATGATATAGTGGTCAAAACCAAGGACAAGGCCACGCTCGTGCAAGATCTAGAAGAAACATTTGCAAATTTGCGCAAGATCAACCTCAAGCTCAACCCAGAGAAGTGCGTGTTCGGTGTCCCATCCGGCAAACTTCTTGGGTTCTTCATGTCTCAACGCAGGATCGAAGCAAATCCCGATAAGATCAAAGCGATTGAGCAGATTGAGGCGCCAAGACGGGTCAAAGACGTTCGTACGCTCGCCGGCTGCATTGCTGCTCTAAGTAGGTTCATCTCCAAATCTGCTGAGCGTGCCCTCCCCTTTTTCAAAGTTTTGAAAAAGGCAGGTCCAATGAAATGGACTCCGGAGGCAGAGGTAGCGCTACAGGATTTGAAGAAGTACCTCTCCTCCACTCCAATACTAGTCGCACCTAAACCACAAGAGCCATTGCTGCTATATCTAGCGGCAACGAACCAAGTGATTAGTGTTGTGTTAGTAGCACAGATGGAACTTGAGGAAGAAGCAGTAGTAGCAGCGGAGCCGTAGGATGGTGGGCCGGGGCTCTCCCCGGCAGGGCCTGATGCCGGCAAGGCGGAACCCCCAGCAGGGCCCGGTCCCGGTAAGACAGAGTTTGCGCAGATGGGCGAAGTTGAACAGAAGAAGAAGGTGGTGAAGCACCCAGTTTATTTTGTCAGTTCCCTCTTGCAGGGGGCTAGATCAAGATATTCTGGTATGCAGAAGCTACTTTTCGGCCTCCTTATGGCCTCGAGAAAGCTGCATCACTATTTTCAAGTGCACGAGATCACCGTCGTCACCCGCCTCCCATTGTAACGAATCTTGCACAACCAGGATGCGACTGGGAGGATTTTGGAATGGGCATTGGAACTGTCGAGCTTTGGCGTCAAGTTTGAAAGTACTTCGACAATCAAGAGCCGAGCCTTGGTAGAGTTCATAGCAGAATGGACATCAACGCCCGACGAAGAGATTCAAGAGACCACCCTTCCCGGCAAGGAGATGAGTCGTGATTGGATTATGTACTTTGATGGAGCCTTCTCGCTGCAAGGTGCTGGTGCCGGCGTGCTACTCGTCGCACCCACCGGAGAGCGCCTCAAGTATGTAGTCCAGATGCACTTTCTCCGAGAAAGATCAACGAACAACATAGCAAAGTATGAGGGGTTGCTTGCCGGTCTTAGGATCGCGGCAGACCTCAGAATCAGGAAGCTCATCATCAGAGGTGATTCGCAGCTCATCGTCAAGCAAGTTAATAAGGATTACCAGAGCCCGTTGATGGATGCCTATGTGGATGAGGTGAGGAAATTGGAGGAGCGTTTTGACGGTCTGCAAGCAGAGCATGTTCCCCGAGCAGAGAACAGCATTGTCGATGACTTGTCAAAGCGCGCTGCCCTCAAGTTGCCTGTGGAACCAGGTACCTTTGTGCTTCATTTAACCCAGCAGTCCATTGAGCCATCAGCAGGACAGAACAAATGAAGGAAGGCAGGCTCCGGCAAGTACTTCCGCATTGAGCTCCCAGGAGCCGCCGGCAAGGACGTTGCCGGGTGCCCCAAGCTTGCCAAGGGGCAGCAACCTCCGGTAGGGCTGAGGGAGTCCTGGACTAAGGGGTCCTCGGGCTCCGGTCTGTTATCCATGGGCCGGACTAATGGGCTATGAAGACATGAAGACCGAAGACCATACTCGTGTCCGGATTGGACTCTCCTTGGCGTGGAAGGCAAGCTAGGCGGCCAACTGTGAAGATTCCTTCTTATGTAACCGACCCCATGTAACCCTAGATCTCTCCGGTGTCTATATAAACTGGAGGGCATAGTCCGGATAGGACACATCCATTACCATATATTCATAGGCTAGGCTTTTAGGGTTGAGCCATTACGATCTCGTGGTAGATCAACTCTTGTAATACTCATATTCATCAAGATCAATCAAGCAGGAAGTAGGGTATTACCTCCATAGAGAGGGCTCGAACCTGGGTAAACATCGTGTTCCCCGTCTCCTGTTACCATCGATCCTAGATGCACAGTTCGGGACCCGCTACTCGAGATCCGCCGGTTTTGACACCGACATTGGTGCTTTCATCGAGAGTTCCACTATGCCGTCAGCAAAGGATTCGATGTCCCCTTCGGTCATCAGTAATGGCGTCGTTCAGGGAGAAACCTTCCTCCCCGGACAAACCTTTGTGTTCGGCGACTTCGTACTATGGGCCAACTCGCTTGGCCATCTGGAGCAGGTCGATAGTCACGCCCCTGGCCATCAGGTCAGATCTGGAAGCTTGAACTGCGTCATCGATACTAGCGGAGACTTGATCTCCGATGGATTCAAGACTGTGGCAGTTGCTCCCCCTCTCTCAGATGAACATGACTTAAATCTGTCATTGGGTCACACCCAGGAGATGGATCCTGTTGCTGCAATGGCCTCTGAACCGAAGCAGATCGTGCCCTTCGAGGCCACAAAGTCCAGGGCGTTGGAGCCGCACACGGACTCGACATCCTGTAATATTTGCGTCAATGGAACTCCGGACTCGTTTTCGGCTACACGTTCCAGATCAGACGCGCCTGCGGACACCGAGCTGGATCGGTTATCGATTTTCGAATTTGGCACCGCAGACTTCTTCCAGCACTCGCCTTTTGGTGACATACTAAATTCTTTAAAAAACTTATCCTTAGAGGAGGACTCACAGCCAAACTATGTTCGGGTCGAGCTAGAGACGGATGACGAGGAATTTTGCTTCCCACCCGCCACCCACTTCATAGCCACTGATGATGACTTAACCGACATGCTTGACTATGGCTCCGAAGACATCGACGGTATGGACGACGATGCCGATATGGAGCAAGGCCAAGACCCGCCATTCACCAGACGTTGGATGGCTACCTCTTCGTACGACGTGTACATGGTTGATACACCCAAAGGATCTGGCGACGACAACGAAGAGCCAGATACAAATAAAACCTTTGAGACTCAGTCCAAGTGCCAACGCCCCAAGCGCCGTTCTAAGCCTCGTCGCTCAAAGGACGGCAACACCGGCACCGGAGAGAATAGTCCTCCAGGTGACGCCGAAAACAATGAAGACCCTGTCGGAGCTACATCCGAACAGGAGGAACATGACAACAGACAAGACAACCCTGACGAACAGGCCATAGAAGATGACTCGAAGGACGACAACTACCGTACACCCTCCGAATAGGCGACAAGCCTCGGCAACGAAGACTTCATCGTGCCTGAGGATCCTCTGGAGCAGGAGGGCTTTAAGCTTCAGCTCATAGCCACTACAAAGAGCCTGAAAAAGAAACAGCAGCAGCTTCAAGCTGAACAAGATCTGCTCGTAGACAGGTGGACTGATGTCCTGACAGCCGAAGAATACGGCCTCAGGCTCCCAACAAAGAGCTACCCGAAACGCAGACTGCTACCTCAATTCGATGAGGAAGCACCAGAGCACACATTTCCCTTGCGTAATGCGGAGCAACCACCACGCGGTTGAGATAGGGCGGCCGACCGGCCACCCCGCGTCCGGGATAAAGCAGCAACTCAGGCTGAACAGCAGCCTGCCCCACCGCCTCATAAAAATAGAGACGGAAGAGTTCGGGGTCACACGTATGACCTCTGGCAAATCCTGGACGATAGAGCAGGACATACAAGATTGATCTACAGATCACGAGGGTGTGCCTCGAGGCACGACAATGGCTACCTATTCGGACGTGATAAATCTAACCACGCCCGGGCCGAATACCGCAGATGGACTCCGTCAGAGCTACGCCACGATGCGGCCCGATATAGAGGCGCCACACACCCTCTCTGCTTCACAGATGAAGTACTGGATCACGAATTCCTCGAGGGGTTCAAGCCTGTCAGCATTGAATCATACGACGGCACAACCAATCCGGCAGTATTGATCGAGGATTTCATTCTCCATATCCATATGGCTCGAGGAGATGACCTCCACGCCATTAGATACCTCTCACTAAAGCTCAAAGGGCCAGCTCGGTACTGGCTCAACAGCCTGCCTGAAAATTCTATGGGCAGCTGGGAGGACTTGGAGGAAGCCTTCCTTGACAACTTCCAGGGAACATATGTCCGGCCACCAGACGCCAATGACTTAAGCCACATAGTTCAACAACATGGAGAATCAGCCAGAAAATTCTGGACTAGGTTCCTAACCAAAAAGAACCAGATCATTGACTGTCCGGATGCCGAGGCCTTGGCAGCCTTCAAACACAGCATCCGTGACGAATGGCTAGCACGCCACCTCGGCCAAGAAAAGCCGAAGTCCATGGCAGCCCTCACGGCACTCATGACCCGCTTTTGCACGGGAGAGGATAGTTGGCTGGCCCGTAGTAACAACACAGCCAGCGAGACAGGCCCCTCCGAGGCCAAGAATAGCACTAGCAAGCTCCGGCGCAATAGACACAAACGCCGAAGCAACGACAACAACATCGATGACACCACGGTCAACGCCGGATTCACTGGCTCCAAGTCCGGCCAACGGAAGAAGCCCTACAAAAGGAACAATGAAGGACCTTCCAGCCTGGACCACATACTCGACCCTCCGTGCCAGATACACGGCACCCCGGATAAGCAAGCTAATCATACCAACAAAGATTGTTGGGTTTTCAAGCAGGCTGGCAAGTTAAATGCCGAAAACAAGGAAAAGGGATCACAAAGTGAGGACGAGGACGAAGAGCCTCGGCAGGCGAACACTGGGGGGCAGAAGAAATTTCCCCCTCAAGTCAAAACGGTGAACATGATATACGCTACGCACATCCCCAAAAGGGAGCGTAAGCGAGCGCTTAGGGACGTCTACGCGGTAGAGCCAGTCGCCCCAAAATTCAACCCGTGGTCATCATTCCCGATCGCCGGGATCACGCAACTAGTATCCGCCATGGCGGTTCAGCCGCACTAGTCCTCGACCCAATTATTGACGGGTTTCACCTAACACGAGTCCTGATGGACGGTGGTAGCAGCCTCAACCTGCTTTATCAGGACACAGTGCGGAAGATGGGCATTAAGCCCTCGCAAATCAAACCAACAAAGACTACCTTTAAAGGAGTCATACCAGGCGTAGAGGCCCGCTGTACGGGCTCAATCACGCTGGAAGTGGTCTTTGGTTCTCCGGACAACTTCCGAAGCAAAGAGTTAATCTTCGATATCGTCCCCTTCCGCAGCATCTATCACGCACTACTCGGACGAACCGCGTTTGCTAGATTCAACACAGTGCCACACTACGCTTATCTCAAGCTCAACATGCCCGGCCCACGTGGCATCATAACAGTCAATGGCAATACGGAATGCTCCCTCCGAACAGAGAAGCACACCACCGCCCTAGCAGCAGAAGTACAGAGCGACCTTCTCAAGCAGCACCATAGTACGGCTGCCGAGCCTTCGGACGTCATTAAGAGGTCCCAGACTACACTGCAATACGATGGCGCGGCTCGTCAAGAGCTCGACTAGCAATCCGGCCTCTGTCCCAGTCCCAATGAGGTAGTGGCATTCGTACCACGCGTACACAATTACGCACTCAAAATTCCATGGACATCGACGGAGGCACAAGATAACCCGGGGTCTACAGTTCGGTCAGACAGATCCCGGACAAACATACTTTTACCTTTTTCTTGTTTCAGGTTCCTTTTCCCGCGGGCCTGATCGCAAGTCCTTTAGAAGGATTGGCATACAATGGAGGCAAGTAGCACAGGTGTGTAGGGTAACCTTTATACGTTCTTCTTGACGACATTAGAACTTATTTCTCAGGACCCGCACGTTGCGCCCTACTGATCCCGGCATGTCAAATAGCCCGGATACTTCTCGCACCATCTGTACAAGATACGCTTTGAGGTATCCATCCAGTTATAATAAAAATGGTTCGTGGCCCAATCTCTGTGGTTTTCGCTTCTTACTTCGTTTTATTTCGATCCGCTTATTTGCGGCATCGATAATCTTCTGTACGTTTCATATTCGCCAGGGGCTACTGGTTGCCCCACAATACAGCAGCGAAGTCTGAAAACTTCTTATATATAAGTTTGGCACCCCGAATTTGGCCTTATATGCATTGGCTCCGAATCATGTCTTTGGTCAATAGTTGGGTTGCCCGGCTCCTGTGCTTGCTACCCTACGTTCTGCTCTATCGGCTAGGGTAGTAAAGGGAGAACTACTGCGATTGTGCCCTGGCCTTGACCGGATGAGCACCTCAGTAGAGAAAGCCGAAAACTGACTGTCATGATACGGCGAGAGCCGGTCAGCTGTTCGAGGGTTACCAAATCGTTGGAGATTTTTTTCTGCGTCATGCGAAGGATCGACACTTCCCGATCAGATGCTGACAGCACCCTGGCCCGGACCAGGGGCTGCACACTTGCTTAATTATAAAACTTCTATGGCTAAGTGAAGGCATTCAAGCCGTACAGTCCGATTGCCTTGTTCGTTGCGCTAAACAACTCCTCCAAAGGACCATATAATTGGATCAAGATTGTTTAGAATCCATCCCGAACACCTCCGTACTACCTATGTGAGGGCAGAAGCCGACGACTGGCCAACCCTCAGATTACAAATAACACGGCCGCACAGGAGGAAACAATTTAAAGCATAATAAAATTATTTTACAAACACCGGCTTTGTTCCCATAATACAAGGCAAAGGCAACATGAATACATTTATTCAAATACAATGTCCTGCGAACATTGCGCCGCCACAAGTCGAGACCCCTCTACGACATCCGCGAAATATCGCTCGGGTGTGCGGTGCTCCTTGCCCTCCGGCGGCCCGCTGGCAACTTCAACAGCGTTCATCTTCGCCCACCACATCTTGCAGCGAGCGAAGGCCATACGGGCACCTTCAATACAGGCGGAGCGCTTGATGACGTCCAGCCGCGGACAAGCCTCCACCAGACGCCTCACGAGACCGAAGTAGCTGCCAGGCATAGCTTCGGCTGGCCATAGCCGGATTGTCAAATCCTTCATGGCTAGTTCGGCCACCCTGTGCAGCTCCACCAGCTGCTTCAGCTGATCGGTGAAGGACACGGGATGCTCTGGCGTCGCGTACTGTGACCAGAATAGCTTCTCCGTAGAACCTCCTCCTTCGGCTCGGTAGAACTCTGCAGCGTCTGATACGCTGCGTGGTAGATCCGCAAAAGCCCCTGGGGAACTCCGAACCCAGGTTAGTAAAAGGTATTGCTTCTCCGCATACTTGCTTTGCATCTTAAATGCCTTACCCGCCGTGATCTTCTTGGCCTCCTGGATCTCCTGGAGGGCGGCCTGGGCCTCATTCCGTGCGGTCTCCGCGCTCTGACGAGCCTTGGTGAGCTCGGCCTCTTGAGCCGACGCATCATTCTCCAAGGTCTCACATTTTTTCACCGCATCCTGGAGCTCCTGCTGGATTTCCTTGACCCGGGCCTCGAGCTTCTTACGGGTGGCTTGCTGCTGGACAGCTTTCTCCTCAGCCTCGCCCAGGGCCTTCCTCAGGGCCTCGACCTTGGTCGCGGCTCCTGCACATATTACGACAATACAGTCAATATACATCACTTACGCTTTCCGAACATACCGCGAGTCGCTATTCACCTTGATTCTCCTAGAGTCGAACCCTAACCTCGTCGAGCTAGTTCTCGGTCCGCTCCAGCCTCTGCCTCAATTTAGAGACTTTGGCAGCATGCGAGGTTGCGGCCAACAACGACGCCTCCTTATGCATACATGCTATGTTAGTCTCCTACAATAGATCCTCTGTCCGGTTCTTCTCGCGGGACAGTGTCTCAGGGGCTACTGACTACAATTTTTTTCTCTTTCTATGTCACTTACCTCGAAACCTGTCAACAGGTTGCTGCAGGCCTCATTCAGTCCACTCTTGGCGGACTGAACCTTCTCAATCACCCCGCCCATAAGGACGCGGTGCTCCTCCATAACGAAGGCGCCTCGCAGCGCCTCCATCAGGTTGTCCGGCGCCCCTGGATGGACAGGGACCACCGGCGGAAGCAGCGCACCCCCCTCCTTCAAAGGGGCTGCTCACCCGATTCCTGAGCCATATGGGTCTCCGGAATCATATTAGGCTGAGGGCCAAACTGGACGCGGCCCTCTTCGCCAGTTTTCATGGGGATCGTCTCTCCCATGTGTCCGGCAGTGGAGGCTTCACCTTGTGGCGCCTCCCCGATAGCGTCCTGGGCTCCTTCCCGGTTCGGATCGGCCCTCTGGGACAGCACTTCGGTGTCGTCCCCGGCCCTGGGAGAGTAAGCAGGCGGTGGCGACTGGCTCGCCATCTCCGACGGAGCCAGCGAACCCCCAGACGAGGATCGCTGGATTAGGTCACGGACCGGACTGCAATAGTACAGTTAACTACGTCAAGATAATGGAGAGAAAGGGCTGGATGTGCGCACGAACGAGCCCTGTCACTTATGATGCGGCCTGGGGCTTAGTGCGGGGGCGCCGTTCTAGACTACTGTCAACGTCCCCCGCGGTGTTGACCGTTGGGGCGCCCTTCCCCTTTTTGGGCGATTTCGCCTCCGGATGTGCCGAGGCCACCCTCTTCTTCTTCTCCTCGGGAGGATGGTTATTTTGCTCGTACTCCTCGTCCTCCTCGTCGTCGTCCTCAGGAACGGAGGAATGGGCCTCGTCGTCTTCGGACGTCGCGTTCGAAGTGCCCTTGCGACGGGGGCCACTCTTGGCCCCCTTGGCCTTCTTCTCCGGCGCCTTGTATGGCGCCGGCACCAGCAGCTCCGCTAGGCGGGGATGACTTGTTCTTCGGGCAGCAGAGCCGGACACTGGATCCGCTTCACCCTCTCCATCCAGTCCTAAAGGAACCATAAGAAAAGCTCAGACATCACCCTCGAAACAATGAGGTTGGGGATACGTCAGAAATAACATACCTTGCTGGCGGGGTGTGTACAATCGTGGCCACGGTCTGAATCCGTGGTCGGTGGCTTCTCGTTGTCCTTAAAAAGGAACTTCCAGGCACCTTCGTGGGTAATCTCGAAGAGCCTCACCAAGGTCTGGTGCTTCTTCGAATTGAACTCCCACAAAGGGCGGCTTCAGCGCTGGCACGGAAGAATCCGGCGGACCACCATTACCTGGATGACGTCAACGAGCATGACGTTCTTGGTCACCATGCTTTGAATGCGCGTCTGCAGCGCTATCAGCTCGTCAGGTGAACACCAGTCCGGACTCTTCTCGACCCAGGAGGTGAGTCGCATGGGAGCACCGGAGCGGAATTCGGCAGTCGCGGCCCAGGTGGTGCCGCGAGGTTCTGTGATGTAGAACCACTGCTTCTGCCATTCCTTTACTGTCTCCACAAAAGTGCCTTTGGGCCAGGAGACGTTAGATAGCTTGCTCACCATGGCTCCTCCGCACTCCGCGTGCTGGCCATCCACCACCTTCGGATTTACGTTGAAGACTTTGAGCCATAGCCCGAAGTGGGGCTGGCGGAGGAAGGCCTCACACACGACGATAAACGCCGAAATGTTGAGGAAGGAATTCGGGGACAGATCATGGAAATCTATCCCGTAATAGTACATCAGCCCGCGGACGAAAGGGTGGAGTGGAAACCCCAGCTCGCGGAAGAAATGAGGAAGGAATACTACCCTCTCGTTGGGCTCCGGCGTGGGGACGATTTGTCCCTCGGCCGGCAAGCGGTGGGCGATTCTGTCCGCCAAGTATCCGGCCGCTCGGAGCTCAGTAATGTCCTCTTCCTTGACGGAGGAGACCATCCACTTGCCCTGACCACCGGATCCGGACATGGTTGATTGAGTGGAAAGGAGATGAGAACTTGAGCGCTACAGCTCGAGATCGGGAAGGCGGAGACAGAGAGAAAGCGTGAGAAGTGGAAGAGGGGATCCTTATCCTCTTATAAAGGCAGCAAACATTAAACGCCTCCTCGCTCGCCTTAAGATTCGCCTATTCCCAAGGGTTGTGCAAACGACACGGTTGGGTTACCCATTCCCGCATTGATGAGAATCCCGCAATAAGGGGAACACGATCTCTGCTTTGACAAGACATGCCAATATTAACCGCGTCTCGAAATGTCGGATGGCAGAAGAAAAACTAATTGAAATTATAACCGGACGGACGCAATGCCGTGTTGTAAAGAAACTGTCAACAGATTAGATCTGTGCAAATATTATATTCTCTCTGCGGTTGTGTGTGGTGTATAACAAGTCCGGATACAATCATCACGTCCGAAGACTATCTTGGAGTTCAGAAAAAAGGGAAACCCGCCTTGCAATGCCGAAGACAATCTGCGCGCCGGACTCCTCGTCATTGAAGCCAAGTTCAGGGGCTACTGAGGGAGTCCTAGACAAAGGGGTCCTCGGGCGTCCGGTCTGTTATCCATGGGCCGGACTCATGGGCTGTGAAGACATGAAGACCGAAGACCATACTCGTGTCCGGATTGGACTCTCCTTGGCGTGGAAGGCAAGCTAGGCGGCCAACTGTGAAGATTCCTTCTTATGTAATCGACCCCATGTAATCCTAGATCTCTCCGATGTCTATATAAACCGGAGGGCATAGTCTGGATAGGACACATTCATTACCATATATTCATAGGCTAGGCTTTTAGGGTTTAGCCATTATGATCTCGTGGTAGATCAACTCTTGTAATACTCATATTCATCAAGATCAATCAAGCAGGAAGTAGGGTATTACCTCCATAGAGAGGGCTCGAACCTGGGTAAACATCGTGTCCCCCGTCTCCTGTTACCATCGATCCTAGACGCACAGTTCGGGACCCCCTACCCGAGATCCGCCGGTTTTGACACCGACAAGGGCCGCAAGCCCTGGCCGTAGAGGCAGCTGCCCCTACGGCTGAAGATGAGCCTTTGGTCCTTGCCGTCGAGCCCCAGGCTCCAGCATGGGCGCAGCACACCATTTGTTTCCTCCAAACAGGGGAACTCCCTGAGGATCAGGAAGAAGCAGAGAAAGTAGCCCGTCGGTCCAGCATGTACCAGTTTGTGGATGATGCCCTATATAGAAGGAGACCGAACGGCGTGAAATTGAAGTGCATTCCTCGGGAGGACGGACTAGAGCTGTTGGCAGAGATACATGGAGGCATGTGTGGCTTCCACATAGGGTCAAGAGCCCCTGCTGGCAAAGCGTTCCGGCAAGGTTTCTTCTGGCCCACCGCTCTCCAGGATGCAACTGTACTAGTAACCAAGTGTGAAGTGTGCCAGTTCCATTCAAAGAAGCTTCATCAACCAGCTCAAGCTCTTCAGACAATCCCTCTTTCCTGGCCATTTTTGGTCTGGGGGCTCGACATACTGGGCCCCTTTCCCCATGCTTTCGGGGGCTTTGAGTACTTGTACGTCGCAATCGACAAGTTCACAAATTGGCCGGAAGTGGAGCCGGTGAGAAAGGTGACAGCACAGTCAGCCATCAAGTTCTTCAAGGGACTAGTCTGCCATTTTAGTGTGCCAAACAGAATCATCACCGACAACGGTACACAGTTCACGAGCCGCACCTTCATGCAATATATCCAAGACCCAGGCGGCAAGGTTTGTTTTGCTTCTGTTGCTCATCCCAGAAGTAACGGCCAAGCTGAGAGGGCGAATGCAGAAGTGTTGCGAGGCCTAAAGACCAGAACTTTTGACAGGCTACACAAGTGCGGAAGGCGCTCGATTGATGAGTTGCCAATGGTTCTTTGGTCAATGAGGATGATACCAAATCGAGCCACTCGCCAGACACCCTTTGCCCTGGTATACGGGGCAGAAGCATTTCTCCCCACGGAACTCATATACGGGTCACCTTGAGTGCTCGCTTATGATGAGCTTGAGCAAGAGCAGTTGCGCCAAGATGATGCAGCGCTCCTTGAAGAAGATCGTCTTCAGGCTGCTGTGCGAGCCGCTCGCTACCAGCAAGCCTTGCGCCGCTACCATAGCCGCAAGGTTCATGCCTGAAGCCTTGAGGAAGGCGACCTTGTTCTTCGGAGAATCCAATCCGCCAAGAATTCAAACAAGTTGACGCCGAAGTGGGAAGGCCCTTATCAGGTAACGCGAGTCACCAGGCCCGGCAGTCCGCCTGAATACCGAAGATGGCATTCTGGTGATTAATTCCTGGAATATCGAACATCTTCGCAAGTTTTACCCATAAGGCGCGGTTTCCGGGAGCCCCGGCAACCCCCATTTTGTACTAGCCTTGCCGTCAAGGCATGTAACCCTATGTACAGAGCCAGGCGCAGACCCTGTGCGCAGTCAGGGAAAGAAATCCCTTAGTATGTATAGTTTCCCGTTGATTTCCATGTTTATGTGTATACGTATATGCATGCTTGTCCAGTATATTATACTGCTTTTTGATTCCAACAAATATTAGTGGACCGCCAAGGTTCCATGCTCTTGCCCTTTCTTCTTTCCAGCCACGGCGAGGACGCGCGATCCCGCCAAGGACCTGGCTCCGGCAAGAAGTTGAGAAGACTACTCGGCATGGCGATCCCTGGCAAACCAAACAGATAAAGTTTACCTCTTGCCCATTTGTGTTCGTAACCTATGACTTGTGCATTAGAAAACCTCGCCACTCTTCTTTAAAAACTCGGGTGCTCCCATTCCCGGCCCGAACGCTGCTTCGGTCGGAGTGGTCGTAGTAGCCCTTGCTAAAGGGAGGTCGATGGGGGGCTGGACCCTTTGTCTGTAACCCGGCAGATGTGATTCTCCGGTAGGCGCAGAGGGCACCGGTAGGACAGCTTGCCGGGAGGACTCGTTTATTTACATTAAGGAGGCGTTTCGCCTCTGCACGAACATACGCATGCACGGGTTCCCAGCAAGGCTAGTCTTTTTCATTAACATGTTGATACAAGTACGAAGGTTACTAGACACAAGCATGGGCTCGGGAGATTACATTATCTAGAAATTATGATTTGGCAAGTGCCTACAAGTTAAAAGAAAGATAAGTGCCCCGTGATCTCCGTTCTTTCCCCTTTCCTCCCAGGTGCGGCAGGTGAAGGCAAAGAAGGGGCGACGGAGAACGCGCTGATGGAAAGCTTGACGGGGAAGACCCTCGGCAAGGAGCGGGGCCGAGGGAGGAGGGTGACGCAGATGACGGAGCTGCTGCCAATGGTTAGCCGGAGTCAGGATTAGCGTCCTCCCGCTTGATGCCCTCGTCTCCGCTGTCGCTGTCCTCCTTGTCACTCTCGCCCGAGGAGGAGGTTTCGTCATCGGTGGAGCTCTCCGCGCAACACCTTAGGCGAGTTCCCAAGTGCCCGAAGACCTTGACGGAGAGCAGGCCGTTCTCCATCAATTTTAAGTGGAGGACGAGCCCCTCTGACAGGTCATGGGCGCGGGCAAAGGTTTTCCACCCACGGTGGAGACACATTACATGAGGGGCGGGGAAGTCGACATCGATGCAGCTTCAAAGCCTGCGGCGGGTCAAGCTCCATTACCCGAGCAAACGGGGTGGGGAGGCGGAGGTGACCGCACACCGGCTTGTACAGCCTGATGAAGAACTCACAGGGCTGGTCTCCAACATGGCCCTCCATGGGGGGAGGAGCCGCTGCGGGAAGCGCGGCCGGTGCGCCGCCCCGTCCTCCTCTCCCCCGACCGCCATAGCGACCCCGGCCTCGCCCCCTTCCTCCTCCTCCTCTCGCAGCAGGCTCTGCTGCCATGGGCTCCGGAGGAGGGAGGACACGCTGTCGGGCAGAAGCTCTCGTCGCCGCTACTGGAGCACCGACGCGCCCTCTCGCCATGGCAAAGGGAAGAAAGAGGCCAGGCGAGGAGGAGACGAATGCAGAAGGACACTGTCCCTCTCGCCTCTTTATAGAGGGGAGGGGCCCGGGCTCGCCCCCCAACCTGAGGGCGGCCGCCCCAATCGGTCAATCTGGCCGCCAGGGGCGCGAGGAATCGGGACGAACCCGCTACTCCAATCAGCGGCGCCCGGCCTCCCGCCTCGGCATTAAAGCCCATGCCCTCCGTGTCCACCACCTACCCTCCCCGAGGCATGGGGGACACGTGGCGGGCGATCCAGGATTCAGGAGGCAGGCGGAACGGCCGTTTCCCGCCCCGTGATCGCGGGGCGCGGGCGCCATGATGGCTACGACCCGAGTCCGCTTAGTAAATGAGCTGCGCCCCTGCGGCTTCCTCTTTTTATGGGGAAGACGCGGGCCGCCTCTTTACTACTCACCGCGACGTGACACAAGGGTGCTACAACCGCTCCAAGCACGACCCCCACGTCACGCACTCAATGCAAATTGTGGGGAAGCGCAACTAGCGAAAGGAGTTACCACAGCTAAAACTCTGCCATGCGTGCCCGCGCACCGTTATGGGCCTAGCCCAACAACACTTCACGCTTATGTGTAGCCCAGGCCCGGGGGCTCCTGACGGTGTACAAAAGTAGGGCCTTTCTGTACCCCTTTACTTGTGCACGGGCAGTTGTAGCCACACCTGCGGCCACGCTTGGCGGGGCCGAAGAAGCAAAGATACAAGACTACCAGGGCAGTGCTCAAGCCAGAGGCGCGAAGAGCAAAGGGACAAGATGGGTTTCCCCCAGCAACACCCTTGCCGGGGACGACCTACGCTGCCCCGGCAAGAGCCTTGCCGGGTCGACTTGCCCAACACCAGCAAGACCGCCACCCTTGAGCCTGAGAGTTCTGACACCATCGACAACATCGGAACCACGGCTCGGGGGGTGCCTGCATGGTGGCATGCAGATCTTTGTGAACACCAAAGGCCTGCAAAACTAGATGAGAACCAGAAGACGAAGACCCCCGGCGAGAACCTTGCCGGGGACGCCCACGAGACCCCGGCAAGGCCCTTGCTGGGGACATCTGCGGGGCCGAGACCAAGCCCACACTCGCCAGATTTCGCGGCCCCACGCACGTTCCGACGTGGCGGCCAGCCCGCCAAATAGGCAAGCGCTTGCCTGGCTGCATGCAGCTTCTAGGCCAACTAGCCAAGCACCTGCGTGGTGGCATGCAGATCTTTGTGAAGACCCTGCCACCGCACCAGCTCAGCAGTCAGCTAGCCACCGTGGCGCTGCATGCCTCGTCACCTTGGACGCGCGTCGAAGGAAGGCGAGGCGGCGATGGATGGGACGAGCTTCTTTGCCGTCCCCGATAAAGCAAGATGACAGATAGACGGCGCATTAAATGCATTTTGTCCTATGATGTCAGGAGATAAACATGTACACTATAGATACTTTCCACCTCCTGTGTGCCGCTGTGGCAACCCCTTTGACATATAAAAGGAGGCCCGAGGCGTACTTGGAAAGGATTCAGACTTTTTGGACTGGGCATGCACCGCAGCTAGGTCAAGAACTCAAGAACACTAAATACACACAAAGCAGGACTAGGGTTTTACGCATTGTTTGCGGCCCGAACCTGGGTAAAATCCCCCCCCCCCCCGTGCTGATCTTCTCGACCCGTGCGCAGCCCCACGCCCCGCCAACCATAGTAGGGATTCCCCGTGATCCCATAGATGTCGTCCCTGAGCCCCAACACCGTGACACCTCTCCGGTCAATAACCAATAGCGGAACCTGGATGCTCATATTGGTTCCCACATATTCTACGAAGATCTTTATCGGTCGTACCGTAATGACAACATACGTTAATCCCTTTGTCATTGGTATGTTACTTGCCCGAGATACGATCGTCGGTATCTTCATACCTAGTTCAATCTCGTTACCGGCAAGTCTATTTACTCGTTCCGTAATACATCATCCCGCAACTAACTCATTAGTCACATTGCTTGCAAGGCTTCTTATGAAGTGTATTACCGAGAGGGCCCATAGATACTTCTCCGATACTCGGAGTGACAAATCCTAATCTCGATCTATGCCAACCCAACAAACACCTTCGGAGATACCTATAGAGCATCTTTATAATCACCCCAGTTACATTTTGACGTTTGATAGCACACAAGGTATACCTCCGGTATCCGGGAGTTGCATAATCTCATAGTCAAAGGAATATGTATATGACATGAAGAAAGCTATAGCAATAAAACCGAATGGTCAATATGCTAAACTAACGGATGGGTCATTTCCATCACATCATTCTCCTAATGATGTGATCCCGTTCATCAAATGACAACACATGTCTATGGTTAGGAAACTTAACCATCTTTGTTTAACGAGCTAGTCTAGTAGAGGCTTACTAGGGACACTGTGTTTTGTCTATGTATCCACACCTGTATCAAGTTTCCCGTTAATACCATTCTAGCATGAATAATAAACATTTATCATGATATAAGGAAATATAAAATAACAACTTTATTGTTGCCTCGAGGGCATATTTGCTTCAGTCTCCCACTTGCACTAGAGTCACTAATCTAGTTCACATCGCCATGTGATTTAACACTAATAGTTCACATCTTTATGTGATTAACACCCATAGTTCACATCGCCATGTGACCAACACCCAAAGCATTTACTAGAGTCAATATTCTAGTTCACACCTCTATGTGATTAACACCCAAAGAGTACTAAGGTGTGATCATGTTTTGCTTGTGAGAGAAGTTTAGTCAACGGATCTGCCACATTCAGATCCATATGTATTTTGCAAATTTCTATGTCTACAATACTGTGCACAGAGCTACTCTAGCTAATTCCTCCAACTTTCAATATGTATCCAGATTGAGACTCAGAGTCATCCAGATCGATGTCAAAGCTTGCCTCAACGTAACTCTTTACGACAAACTCTTTATCACCTCCATAACCGAGAAATATTTCCTTAGTCTTCTAAGGATAATTTTGACCGTTGTCCAGGGATCTACTCCTGGATCACTATTGTACCCCTTTTCCAAACACATGGCAAGGTACACAATAGGTCTGGTATACAGCATGGCATACTTTATAGAACCTATGGCCGAGGCATAGGGAATGACTTTCATTCTCTCTCTATCATCTGCCGTGGTCGGGTTTCGAGTCTTACTCAACATCATACCTTACAACTCAGGAAGAACTCCTTCTTTGACTGATCCATTTTGAACTCCTTCAAAATCTTATCAAGGTATGTACTCACGAAAGTCTTATCAAGCGTCTTGATCTATCTCTATAGATCTTGATGCCCAATATGTAAGCAACTTCACCGAGGTCTTTCTTTGAAAAACTCCTTTCAAACACTCCTGTATGCTTTCCAAAAAATTCTACATCATTTCCGATCAACAATATGTCATTCACATATACTTATTAGAAAGGATGCAGTGCTCCCACTCACTTTCTTGTAAATACAGGCTTCACCACAAGTCTATAAAAAACCATATGCTTTGATCACCTTATCAAAGTGTATATTCCAACTCTGAGATGCTTGCACCAGTCCATAGATGGATCGCTGGAGTTTGCCCACTTTGTTAGCACCTTTAGGATTGACAAAACCATTTGGTTGGATCATATACAACTCTTATTTAAGAAATCCATTAAGGAATGCAGTTTTGACATCCATTTGCCAGATTTCATAAAATGTGGCAATTGCTAACATGATTCAGATAGACTTAAGCATCGGTACGAGTGAGAAAATTTCATCATAGCCAACACCTTGAACTTGTCAAAAACCTTTTTCAACAAGTCTAGCTTTGAAGATAGTAACACTACTATCAGTGTCCGTCTTCCTCTTGAAGATCCATTTATTCTCTACGGCTTGCTGATCATCGGGCAAGTCAACCAAAGTCCATACTTTGTTCTCATACATGGATCCTATCTCAGATTTCATGGCCTCAAGCCATTTTGCAGATTCTGGGCTCATCATCGCTTCCTCATAGTTCGTAGGTTCATCATGGTCTAGTAACATGACTTCCAGAACAGGATTACCGTACCACTCTAGAGCAGAACGTGCTCTGTTTGACCTACGAGGTTCGGTAGTAACTTGATCTGAAGTTTCATGATCATTATCATTAGCTTCCTCTCTTGTTGGTGTAGGCATCACGGGAACGGTTTTCTCTGATGAGCTACTTTCCAATTCGAGATAAGGTACAATTACCTCATCAAGTTCTACTTTCCTCCCACTCACTTCTTTCGAGAGAAACTCCTTCTCTAGAAAGGATCCATTCTTAGCAACAAAAATCTTGCCTTCGGATCTGTGATAGAAGGTGTACCCAACAGTTTCTTTTGGGTATCCTATGAAGACGCAGTTCTCCGATTTGGGTTCGAGCTCATCAGGCTGAAGCTTTTTCACATAAGCATCGCACCCCAAACTTTAAGAACGGACAGCTTAGGTTTCTTGCCAAATCATAGTTCATACGGTGTCGTCTCAATGGATTTAGATGGTGCCCTATTTAACGTGAAAATGCAGCTGTCTCTAATGCATAACCCCAAAACGATAGTGGTAAATCGACAAGAGACATCATAGATCGCACTATATCTAACAAAGTACGGTTACGGCATTTAGACACACCATTAGGCTGTGGTGTTCCAGGTGGCGTGAGTTGTGAAACTATTCCACATTGTTTTAAATGAAGGATAAACTCATAACTCAAATATTCGCCTCTGCGATCAGATCGTAGAAACTTTATTTTCTTGTTATGATGATTCTCCACTTCACTCTGATATTCTTTGAACTTTTCAAATGTTTCAGACTTGTGTTTCATTAAGTAGATATACCCATATCTGCTCAAATCATCTGTGAAGTTCGGAAAATAACAATACCTGCCGCGAGCCTCAACACACATCGGACCGCATAAATCGGTATGTATTATTTCCAATAAGTCAGTGGCTCGCTCCATTGTTCTGGAGAACGGTGTTTTAGTCATCTTGCCCATGAGGCATGGTTCGCAAGCATCAAATGATTCATAATCAAGTGGTTCCAAAAGTCCATCCGCATGGAGTTTCTTCCTGCGCTTTACACTAATATGACCTAAACGGCAGTGCCACAAATATGTTGCACTATCATTATCAACTTTGCATCTTTTGGCATCAATATTATGAATATGTGTACCACTATGAAAGAGATTCAATAAAGCATTTATATTGAGTGTATGACCATAGAAGGTTTTATTCATGTAAATAGAACAACAATTATTCTTTGACTAAAATGAATAACCGTATTGCAATAGACTTGATCCAATCATATTCATGCTCAACGCAAACACCAAATAACATTTATTTTAGGTTCAACACTAATCCCGATGGTAAAGGGAGTGTGCGATGGTGATCTTATCAACCTTGGAATCACTTCCAACAGACATCGTCACCTCGCCCTTAACTAGTATCTGTTCATTTTGCAACTCCTGTTTCCAGTTACAAATCTTAGCAACTAAACCGGTATCAAATACCCAGGGGCTACTATGAACACTAGTAAAAATATACATCAATAACATGTATATCAAATATACCTTTGTTCACTTTGCCATCCTTCTTATCGGCCAAGTTTTTGGGGCAGTTCCGCTTCTAGTGACCATTTCCTTTGCAGTAGAAGCACCCAGTTTCAGGTTTGGGTCTAGCTTTGGGCTTCTTCACGGGAGTGGCAACTTGCTTGCCATTCCTCTTGAAGTTCCCTTTCTTTACCTTGCCTTTTTTCTTGAAACTAGTGGTCTTGTTAACCATCAACACTTGATGCTATTTCTTGATTTCTACCTTCGCTGATTTCAGTATCGCGAAGAGCTTGGGAATCGTTTTCATTTATCCCTTGCATATTATAGTTCATCACGAAGTTCTAGTAACTTGGTGATAGTGACTAGAGAAACTTTGTCAATCACTATCTTATCTGGAAGATTAACTCCCACTTGATTCAAGCGATTGAAGTACCCAGATATTCTGAGCACATGCTCACTAGCTGAGCTATTATCCTCCATCTTGTAGGCAAAGTACTTGTTAGAGGTCTCATACCTCTTAACACGAGCATGAGTCTGAAATATCATTTTCAGCTCTAGGAACATCTCATATGCTCCATCGCGCTCAAAACATTATTGAAGTCCCAGTTCTAAGCCGTAAAGCATGGTGCACTAAACTATCAAGTAGTCATCATACCGAGCTTGTCAAACAGTCATAACATCTGCATATGCTCCTGCAATAGGTCTGTCACCTAGTGGTGCATCAAGGACATAATACTTCTGTGCAGCAATGAGGATAATCCTCAGATCACGGACCCAGTCCGCATCATTGCTACTATCATCTTTCAACTTAGTTTTCTCTAGGAACATATCAAAAATAAAATAGGGGAGCTATACGCGAGCTATTGATCTACAACATAGGTATGCAAATACTATTAGGACTAAGTTCATGATAAATTAAGTTGAATTAATCATATTACTTAAGAACTCCCACTTAGATTGACATCCCTTGAGTCATCTAAATGATTACGTGATCCAAATCAACTAAACCATGTCCGATCATCACGTGAGATGGAGTAGTCTTCATATCTACTATATGATTCATGTTCGATCTTTCAGTCTCCAGTGTTCCGAGGCCATGTCTGTACATGCTAGGCTCGTGAAGTTTAACCTAAGTATTCCGCATGTGCAAAACTATCTTGCACCCGTTCTATGTGAACGTAGAGCCTATCACACCCGATCATCACGTGGTGTCTCAGCACCACGAACTGTCGCAACGGTGCATACTCAGGGAGAACACTTTTTCCTTGAAATTTTAGTAAGGGACCATCTTATAATGCTACCGCCGTACTAAGAAAAATAAGATGCATAAAAGATAAACATCACATGCAATCAAAATATGTGACATGATATGGCCATCATCATCTTGTGCCTTTGATCTCCATCTTCAAAGCACCGTCATGATCTCCATCATCACCGGCTTGACACCTTGATCTCCATCGTAGTGTCGTGGTTGTCTCGCCAACTGTTGCTTCTACAACTATCGCTAACGCATAGTGATAAAGTAAAGCAATTACATGGCGATTGCATTTCATACAATAAAGCGACAACCATAAGGCTCCTGCCAGTTGTTGATAACTTCTACAAAACATGATCATCTTATACAACAACGTATATCACATCATGTCTTGACCATATCACATCACAACATGCCCTGCAAAACAAGTTAGACGTCCTCTACTTTGTTGTTGCAAGTTTTACGTGGCTGCTACGAGCTTCTAGTAAGAACCGTTCTTACCTACGCATCAAAACCACAACGGTGCTTCGTCAAGTTTGCTGTTTTAACCTTCAACAAGGACCACCCGTACTCAAATTAGATTCAACTAAAGTTGGAGAAACAGACACCTGCCAGCCACCTTTATGCAAAACAAGTTGCATGTCTGTCGGTGGAACCGGTCTCATGAACGTGGTCATGTAAGGTTGGTCCGGGCTGCTTCATCCAACAATACTGCCGAATCAAAATAAGATGTTGGTGGTAAGCAGTATGACTACCACCGCCCACAACTCTTTGTGTTCTACTCGTGTATATCATCTACGCATAGACCTGGCTCGGATGCCACTGTTGGGGAACATAGCATGCAATTTCAAAAAATTCCTACGATCATGCAAGATCTATCTAGGAGATGCTTAGCAACGAGAAGGGGAGAGTGTGTCCATGTACCCTCATAGACCGAAAGCGGAAGCGTTAGTTTAACACGGTTGATGTAGTCGAACGTCTTCTCGATTCAACCGATCAAGCACCCAACGTACGTCACCTCCGAGTTCTGCACACGTTCAGCTCGATGACATCCCTCGAACTCTTGACCGAGCAAAGTGTTGAGGGAGAGTGCGGTCAGTAGGATGGCGTGGTGACGGTGATGGTGAAGTGATCCGCGCAGGGCTTCGCCTAAGCACTACGTGAATATGATCGGATGAGTAAACTGTGGAGGGGGGGGGGGGCGCACACGGCTTGGAACAATTGATGTGTGTTCTAGCGGTCCCCCCTCATATATATAGGTGGGAGAGGGAGGGTAGCATCAAGGGGTGCCCCAAGTAGGAGTAATCCTACTTGGGCGCCTCCCACAAGTCGGCCTCCCCCCTTCCATATGTGTCAGAGAGGGAAGGAAAGAGAGGGGGGAGAGAAGGGAAGGGGGAGGTTGAATCCTCCCCTTTCCTTTCTCCCTTCCCCTCCTTCCTTCTCCTCCTATTCGGCCTATATGGGGGTGCACCAGCCCACTAGGGGCTGGTCTGTCCCGCTCTTGGCCCAATAAGGCCCATATCTTTGTCGGGGGGTGCCCGGAACCCCTTCTGGTGACCCGATACGTACCCGGTACCCCCAGAACACTTCCAGTGTCCGAATACTATCATCCTATATATGAATCTTTACCTCACGACCATTTCGAGACTCCTCGTCATGTCCGTGATCTCATTCGGACACCGAACAACATTCGGTCACCAAACCAGATAACTCATATAATACAAAATCGTCATCGAACGTTAAGCGTGCGGACCATACGGGTTCGAGAACTATGTAGGCATGACCGAGACACCTCTACGGTCAATAACCAATATCGGAACCTGGATGCTCATATTGGTTACCACATATTCTGTGAAGATCTTTATCGGTCATACCGTAATGACAACATACGTTATTCCCTTTGTCATCGGTATTTTACTTGCCCGAGATTCGATCGTGGGTATCTTCATACTTAGTTCAATCTCGTTACCACATTGCTTGCAAGGCTTCTTATGATGTGTATTACCGAGAGGGGCCAGAGATACCTCTCCGATACTCTGAGTGACAAATCCTAATCTCGATCTATGCCAACCCAACAAACACTTTTGGAGATACCTGTAGAGCATCTTTATAATCACCCAGTTACGTTGTGACGTTTGATAGAACACAAGGTATTCCTCTGGTATCCGGGAGTTGCATAATCTCATAGTTAAAGGAATATGTATATGACATGAAGAAAGCTATAGCAATAAAACTGAACGATCGATATGCTAAGCTAACAGATGGGTCATGTCCATCACATCATTCTCCTAATGATGTGAACCCGTTCATCAAATGACAACACATGTCTATGGTTAGGAAACTTAACTATCTTTGATTAACGAGCTAGTCTAGTAGAGGCTTACTAGGGACACTGTGTTTTGTCTATGTACCCACACATGTATCAACTTTCCCGTTAATACATTCTAGCATGAATAATAAACATTTATCATGATATAAGGAAATATAAAATAACAACTTTGTTGTTTCCTCTAGGGCATATTTCCTTCACGACCCACATATCAAATTATCAAAGAAACGAACGCGAATCATATGAGCATGATGAAAACCAGTTGTCATTTCCTTCCGCTCCTCGTTAGGTTCGACACTCTTACTTATCGAAAGGACTACGATTCATCCCATATACTTGTGGGTCATTAGGGCCCGCCGATCACTAGAAGAAAGGACTACGAAAGCTATGAACCTTGGCGTAATCAAGATAGAAACCTCCGAAGACTTGGCGTGTACTTCAAGGATTGCTCTCTGACTGTCATGTTGGCAACTGATCATATGCGTAACCTAGAACCCCCGGTGCATACGTAAGCCGAGGCATGGCTACTACCTCAAACAGAGACATTTTGTATACTCAGGTACCAAGGAACTAGCCATGGAGAAGCTAAGGAGCAAGGCCGAATGATAGATGGTTAAGAACGCGAAGACGGGGAAGAAAAGGATCAAGACAGAGCTTGCCCAGATGATCCAGACCGCCGCCCGGATGATCCGGACACTAACCCGGACGATCCGGCTAACATGCCTGATGTTGGAAATATGACCTAGATGCAATAATAAATTGGTTATCCTCATATTTCTCGTTCATGATAAATGTTTATTATTCATGCTAGAATTGTATCGGCAAGAAACTTAAATACATGTGTGGATACATAAACTACACCGCGTCACTAGTAAGCCTCTACTAGACTAGCTCGTTGATCAAAGATGGTTAATGCTTCCTAACCATAGACATGAGTTGTCATTTGATAATGGTATCACATCATTAGGAGAGTGATGTGATGGAATACCCAACCGTAAGCTTAGCAACATACCATATCACTTACTTATTTGCTAGAGCTTTCTTCATGTCAAGTATCTATTCCCAAGACCATGAGATCATGCAACTCCCGGATACCGAAGGAATACCTTGTGTACTATCAAACATCACTTCATAACTGGGTGATCATAAAGAGGCTCTACAGGTATCTCCGAAGGTGTCTGTTGGGTTGGCATGGATCGAGACTGGGATTTTTCACTCTGTATGACGGAGAGATATCTCTGGCCTCTCAATAATACAACATCATAAAGAGATTGCAAGGAATATGGATAATGAGTTAGTCACTGGATCTTGTATTATGGAACGAGTAAAGACACTTGCCGGTGACGAGATTAAACTAGGTATGGAGATATCGACAATCGAATCTCGGGCAAAAAACATATCACCGGACAAAGCGAATTATATATGGGATTAACTGAATCCTTGACATCTTGGTTCAACCAATAAAGATCTTCATGGAATATGTGGGAACTAATATGGGCATCCAGGTCCCACTATTGGTTATTGACCAGAGAGGAGTCTTGGTCATATCTACATGATTCTCGAACCTGTAGGGTCGCACGCTTAACGTTCAGTAGCACTAGGGTAGTATTGAGATATTAATAGTGGAAAATATGAAGGTTGATCGGAGTCCCGGATGGGATCCGGGATGTCACGAGGAGCTCCGAAATAGTCTAGAGGTAAGGATTCATATATGTAAAGTTGTTATCGGGGTTCCGAAAAAGTTTAGTTTTTTCGGTATAGTACCAGGAAGCTTCCAAAAGGTTCTGGAGGATTCCGGAGGGTTTCAGAAGTCCGTAAAGGGTTCCACCACGTCCCATATAGTAGAATGGGCTGTAGGGGGCGCCCTATCCTTATTGGGCCAGGCGCACCAGCCCCTACAAGGCCCATGTGCCTAGGGAAGGGAAACCCTAAGGGGGAGGGCCCTCCACTTGGCTTGGAGGGCACTCCTCCCCCCTTGGCCGCCACCCCTCTGCCTTGGGTGGGGGCTAGGGCTGTCACAACCCTCCCTCACTCCTATATATAGTGACGAGGTGCAGGGGCAGTGAACCCTTCCGGGCTTGCCCCGTCTCCCTTCCGTTACTCCTCCCCCACGTGCCGTCAGCACTTGGAGAAGCCCTGCCGGAATTCCTCCACCGCCACCACCACCATGTCGTCGTGTTGGTTCAGATCTCATCTACCTCCTCGCCCTCACTTGCTGGATCAAGAAGGAGAGGACTCCGCCAAGTCATACGTGTGCTAAACTCAGAGGTGTTGTCCGTTCGGCACTATATCGGATTGGATCGCGATTGGATCATCAAGAGTACAACAACATCAACCGTGTTACGATGCTAACACTTTCGGTCTACAAGGGTATGTAGACATACTCCCCTCTCATTGCTATACATCTCCTAGATTAGATCTTGGGTGTTTCATATAATTTTTGATTTTCACGCAACGTTCCCCATCAGTGGTATCAGAGCAAGGTCTATGCGTAGATGTGTATGCACGAGTAGACCACAAAGAAGTTGTGGGCGTTGATGTTCAAATTGCTTACTTACTTTGTCTTATTCGGATTCGGTGGTGTTGTGGGATGAAGCATCTCGGACCAACCTTACTTGTCCACGCACAAGAGACCGGTTCCGCTGACTGACATGCAACTTGTATTGCATAAAAGTGGCGTTGCGTGTGTCTGTCTCTCCCACCTTAGTTGAATTTGATTTGACAACGGTGGTCCTTGTAGAAGATTAAAAGGAAACTTGTATATCACCGTTGTGGTTTTGCATAGATAAGAACGGTTCTTATAGTTTGCCCTAGCAACCACGTAAAAATTGCAACAACAAAGTAGAGGACGTCTAAATTGTTTTTGCAGGGCATGTTGTGATGTGGTATGGTCAAAACATGATGTGATATATCTTGATGTATGAGACGATCATGTTTTGTAATAGTTTGACGACTTGCATGTCAATGAGTACGATAACTGGTAGGATCCATAGGGTTGTCTTTAATTTTTGTATGACCTGCGTGTCAATATTTACCACCATGTAACTTCTTTACTTTATCGCTATGAGTTAGTAATAGTTGTAGAAGCAATAGTTGGTGGAGACAACCACATGACGACACGATGATGGAGATCATGATGATGGATATCATTGTGTCATGCCAGTGACAAAGGAGATCATGTCAGTGCTTTGGAGATGGAGATCAAAAGCACAAGATGATAATGGACATATCATACACATACTGATTGCATGTGATGCTTATCTTTTTATGCATCTTTATTTTGCTTAGGACGATGATAGCATTATAAGATGACACCTTCACTTAATTTCAAGATAAAAGTGTTCTCCCTAAGTATGGACCATTGCGAAAGTTCGTCGATTCAAAGCACCTCATGATGATTGGGTGCGATAGAATCTACGTTCACATACAACTGGTGTAAGCTAGTTTTACACATGCAGAATACTTAGATTAAACTTGACAAGCCTAGCATGTATAGACATGGCCTCGGAACACGGAGGACTAAAAGGTCAAAATGAGTCATATAGTAGATATGATCAACATGGAAATGTTCACCATTGATGGCGACTCCATTATCACGTGATGATCAGACATGGGTAGTTGATTTGGATCATGTAACACTTAGGCAACTTGAGGGATGCTGATTTGACTGGGAGTTCATTAGTAATATGATTAACTTAACCAATTATCATGAACATAATCTAAATGTCTTCGCAAATTATGTTGTAGATCAACAACTCACGCTGTAGCTCCCTTAAATTTTAATACGTTCCTAGAGAAAGAAAAGTTGAAAGATAATGTGTTGGTGCAATATCTGCCTACCTTGAGTTTTGGAGATTGTTGACAGAAACAGGTATGGACTAATGTGTTTGCTAGTGCACATAAAGAGAAAAGTCCATACACAACCGAAGACAATGTTGTCTCTGGTGCTGAGTTGGAAGAACTTCACCGAAGCATAGCTGCGCTGCAGAGAAGAACGGGCTACATCTCATTAAGAGATAAAGTCGATAAGATTAATGTGAAGAGATTGACCCCTCAAAAGATTTGCTGAAATAGCGAAGCTTTCTGTCTCAATATTGTCGTCCGAAGAAATTGACTACTGCGATTGAAGTCGAAGACAAAATGAAGACGTAGCATTCATTGAGTTTCTCTTCTTTCAGTCTTTTGAGTCATAGGACCTCCGTACTATTAAGGGGGGTATAGGTTGTCGTTGCTTAGATCAGCTGTGATGCTTAGCTACAACCTATGAAAGATGCGAGAGAAATCTCTTTGTGCACCTAGTAAATACTTGCCAGCAAGAGCTATGATCTTCTTCGCTGCAAGAGATTTGCCTCGGACCGAGGAGTTAGCATTTATTGCTCCGCAAGAAATGTTACCATTGTGCTCAAATCCAACCGTTGGAATCGTGTCATTCGGCCATTGGTTGAGGCTGATGTCGAACTTGGTCATTTCCCATCTGGGAAGGCTGCGGCTATAAATAGCCACCTCGCTCCAACGTTATTAGTTGGCTGCTCCGCTTGAGATTATGAGAATATTGATTTGAGCAACCCCTCTCCGAGTGATTTGAGTTTAAGATCCACCGAGAGAAAATCAAGAGCCCAAACTTAGACAGTGTTTTAGTATCACAACAGTTCTGAGTGAGAGTTCTTGTACCTGTTACTCTTGAGAGCCACGCACTCTATAGATGGATAGGTTTGGCTTCGACTATTGAAGAGTTGTTGTCTTCACCGAGCCTGATCTTCAGCAAACAAGAGTGATTGTGGTTCACGAATGTTGACCGAAGGTTTGGAGATCGGAGACAATGATCTACCACGAGTGAAATCAACCTGAGTCTAATCAGCTTTGTGTTGAAGGAGAATAGGGTGAAGAGTTTATCTTCCGTGTTAAGTCACAGCCCCTCCAACCAGACGTAGCCCTTTGGCAGAAGGGTGAACTGGTCTACCAAATCTCTTGTCGCCTTCGAGCACCACTGGTTATATCTACTCTACTGCAATTCATTCAGTAGTTTTCTTTCATTCTTAGTGCCATTAGATTCTTGATCTTTTTTCTGTTCTGTGTCTTTTATCCTGTGTTGTAGTATCAATTTTTTTTCATTATCTTCGTCCCTACTCCCTCATCTTTAGTCTGTACCCTTATTATATGGTGTCACCCTGAGATTGTATTTCCTTTAGTGGTCGTTATGTTTTGCTTCATTCTGTTACATTTGTTTGCTTGTTGCATAACTCTCATCGTAGTTAAACCTATTATCAATCAAGGTCGCTCTGTTGTAAATGCTTTTCTCGATGAATATGCTTCTGGCGAACAAATCTGATTCAATGCATTTCTCTCTATACTCTATGCTGCTGTCGTGTGTGGATTAGGTTTCAAAGCTTTCGAAAGAAAATTTTGAATCTCCCATTCACCCTCCTCTGGTCAATATACTCACGGTCCTAACATAGTGGAAGGAACTAAGCGGACTGGGTCCGTAATTTGAGCATTATCCTCACTACTGCACAGAAGACTTATGTCCTTGATGCACCGCTAGGTGAACCACCCGCTCTCGAAAATTTGGACGCTATGAACGTCTGGCAGACTAGAAGTGATGACTACACGATAGTTCACTGTGCCATGCTTTACGGCTTAGAACCGGGGCTCCAAAGATGTTTTGAGCACCACAGAGCCTATGAGATGTTCCATGAGCTAAAATTGGTATTTCAGGCTCATGCCCGGGTTGAGAGGTATGACACCTCCGACAAGTTCTTTAGCTACAAGATGGAGGAGAATAGCTCTGTTAGCGAGCACATACTCAAGATGTCTGGGTACTACAACCACTTAAATGAATTTGAAGTAAATCTTCTGGATGAAGTAGCGATTGATAGAGTTCTCCAATCACTGCCACCAAGCTACAAGGGCTTCGTGATGAACTATTATGCGCAAGTGATGGAGAAAACGTTCCTTTGAGCTCTTCGTGATGCTTAAGGCTGCAGAGGTAGAAATCAAGAAAGAGCATCAAGTGTTGATGGTGAATAAGACCACTAGTTTCAAGAAAGGAAAGGGAAAGAAAGGGAACTTCAAGAAGAATGGCAAGGCAGTTGCTGCTCCCGTGAAGAAACCCATGGCTGGACCCAAACCTGAGACTGAGTGCTTCTATTGTAAGGGGAACGGTCACTAGAAGCAGAACTGCCCCAAGTACTTGGAAGATAAGAAGGCTGGCAACAACAACAAAGGTATATATGACATACATGTTAATGATGTGTACCTTACTAGTGCTTGTAGTAGCGCCTGGGTATTTGATACCGGATCTTGTTTATTGCAAGAAGATTATTCATTTAAGTCAGAGAATAATGGTTGTTCTATTTATATGGATAATATCTTTTATTATCATGCACGCTTTGTGAATGGTTTATTCTTGTTGAATCCAATCATAGTAATACACATATTCATAATATTGATGCCAAAAGATGCAAAGTTAATGATGATAGTTCCACATATTTGTGGCACTGCCACTTAGGTCATATTGGTGAAAAGCGAATGAAGACTCCATGTTGATGGAATTTTGGAAACACTTGATTATGAATCATTTGAGACATGTGAACCATGCCTCATGGGCAAGATGACAAAAACCCTGTTTTCTGGAACAATGGAGTGGCCAAGTGACTTGCTGGAAATAATACATACCAATGTATGTGGTCTGATGAAAATGTTGAAGCATGCGATGGATATCGTTATTATCTTACCTTCACAGATGATTTGAGTAGATACGGGTATATTTAGTTGATGAAACATAGTTCTAAAATTTTGAAAAGTTCAAGCAATTTCAGAGTGAAGTTGAAGATCATCATGGAGAAGATAAAATGTCTACGGTATGATCATGGAGGTGATTATGTAAGTTACGAGTTTGTTATGTATTTAAGACAATGCGAAAATTGTTTCACAACTCACACCACCTGGAACACCACAGCGTAATGCTATGTCCGAATGTCGTAGCCGTACTCTATTGGATATGGTGCTTTCTATGATGTCTCTTACCAACTTGTCACTATAGTTCTGGGTCTATGCATTAGAGACAATAACATTCACTTTAAATAGGGCACCATCTAAATCCGTTGAGACGACACTACATGAACTATGGTTTGGCAAGAAAGCTATGTTGTCATTTCTTATAGTTTGGGGATGTGACACTTATGGTTGATAAGCTCGAACCTAAAGCGGAGATGTGCGTCTTCATAGAATACCTTCTATCATAGATCCGAAGGCAAGTCTTTGTTATCAAGAATGGATCCTTTCCAGAGAAAGAGTTTTCTCTCGAAAGAAGTGAGTGGGAGAAAGGTAGAACTTGATGAGGTTATCGAACCTTCACTTGAATTGGAAGGTAGCACATCACAGAAAGCAGTTCCCGTGATGCCTACACCAATCAAAAAGGAAGCTAATGATGATGATCATGAAACTTCATATCAGGTTAGTACTGAACTTCGTAGGTCGAGTGGGACATATTCTGCACCAGAGTGGTATGGTAATCTTGTTCTGGAAGTCATGTTGGTTGACAACGGCAAACCTACAAACTATGAAAAGCAATGATGAGCCTGGATTCCAAAAAACGGCTAGAGGTCATGAAATCCAAGATAGGATCCATGTATGAGAACCACGTATGGACTTTGCTAGACTTACCTGATGATCGTAAGGCCATTGAGGACAAATGGATCTTTAAGAAGAAGACTAATGTTGGTGGTAATGTCACAGTCTATAAAGCTCGACTTGTTGCAAAGGTTTTTTGACAAGTTCAAGGAATTGACTATGATGAGACTTTCTCGCCCGTAGCGATGCTTATGTCTGTTAGAATTATGTTAGCAAATTGCTGCATTTTTTGATTATGAAATCTGGCAGATGGATGTGAAAACCGCTTTCCTTAAGGAAGAGTTGTATATGATGCAACCCAAAGGTTTTGTGGATCCTAAGGATGCTAAAAAGGTATGCAAGCTCCAGTGATCCATCTATGGACTGGTGCAAGCATCTCGGAGTTGGAATATACGCTTTGATGAGGTGATCAAAGTTTTTGGTTTTATACAAACTCACAGAAACTTGTATTTACAACAAAGTGAGTGGGAGCTCTATAGCATTTCTGATAGTATATGTGGATGACATATTGTTGATTGGAAATGATGTTGAATTTCTGGAAAGAATAAAAGGTTGTTTGAAAGGAGTTTTTCAAAGGAAGACCTAGGTAAAGCTGCTTACATATTGGGCATGAAGATCTATAGAGGTAGATCAAGACGCCTGATAAGATTTTCACATAGAACATACCTAGACAAGATTTTGAAGGAGTTCAAAATGGATCAGTCAAAGAAGGTGTTCTTGCCTGAGTTGTAAGGTGTGAAGTTGAGTCAGACTCAAAGCTCGACCACGGCAGGAGAAAGAGAAAGGATGATGGTCGTCCCCTATGCCTCAGCCATAGGCTCTATAAAGTATGCCATGCTTGTCGGATCATGGGTTCCGGCAAAACCCTTAAGGTTCGAACACTGGGGTGCGTGCGAAGATTTCCTCCCTACCGATCTACACCCTAGCTCGCTAAGATCTTGCGGACGAACTCGACGAACTCACAACACAAAGACACAAGATTTATACTGGTTCGGGCCACCGTTGTAGTGTAATACCCTACTCCAGTGTGGTGGTGGTGGTGGTGGATTGCCTCATGGGCTGATGGACAACAGTACAAAGGGAAGAACAGCCTCCTGAGGTTGAGGTGTTCTTGTGCTTTGCGGACTTGTGGATGTGAGGATGATCTGAATCCGTTTTCTTTTCCTGCTGTGGTGGCTAGTCCTATTTATAGAGGCCCTGGTCCTCTTCCCCAATATTGAGCGGGAATGGAGCCAACAACGGCCAATTTGAAAGGGGACAGCTAGTACAGCTTATCCTGACAAAAGCGGTCGTCGCCTGCGAAAGGCTCTGGTGATGACGCCGTCTTGGGCTCCACGGTGACCTCCGTCCTGCCGTCCTGCTGGTCTTGGTCTCGTTGCACTGATATGGAAACCTTTGCTTGATGCCTTGGTACTCCGCGCCTGCGCCTGCCTCCTTAGCACCAAAGAGGAAACAAGGACGCTGCGGGCGCTGGCGCCCGCCTGGCGCCTGCCTGGTCTTGATCTTCATGGCTCACGTCACGAGAGCCTCACGAGGTTTGCCCTGCCTTGATTTCTCCGCTCCTCGCGAGGCAGAATGGTGAGGCCACTCCTGAGGAGGTCTTGCGTCATCTGCCTCGCGAGGCTTGGCCCCTCGCGATGGTCTTGAATGTCTTGTTGATGAAGATGGGCCGTACGGGCCTGCTAGCACAGCCACGCCATGGGCCGCAGGCAGGCAAGTCTGGGGACCCCCGTTCCCAGAACGCCGACAATGCTGTGTACCATACCTGATGTGCGCCTTGCCATGAGTCTGGCAAGGGGGGTACAAGACTGATCCAGGAGTGGATCACTAGACAGCGGTCAAAATTATCCTTAGGTACCTAAAGAGGACTAGGGAAATGTTTTCTCGTTTATGGAGGTGATAAAGAGTTCGTCATAAAGGGTTACGTCGATGCAAGCTTTGACACTGATCCAGATGACTCTGAGTCTCAACCCGAATACGTATAGTGGAGCATTCATTTGAAATAGCTCCAAGTGGAGTGTGGTAGCAGCATCTATATCATGACATAGAGATTTGCAAAGTACACACAGATCTGAATGTTGCAGACCCGTTGACTAAAACCTCTGTCACAAGCAAAACATGATCAAACCCCAGAACTCATTAGGTGTTAATCACATGGCTATGTGAACTAGATTATTGACTCAAGTGCAAGTGCGAGACTATTGGAAATATGCCCTAGAGGCAATAATAAATTGGTTATTATCATATTTCCCGTTCATGATAAATGTTTATTATTCATGCTAGAAATGTATTGACCGGAAGCTTAAATACATGTGTGACTACACCATGTCCCTAGTAAGCCTCTACTAGACTAGCTCGTTGATCAAAGATGGTTAAGGTTTCCCAACCATACACATGAGTTGTCATTTGATAACGGGATCACATCATTAGTAGAATGATGTGATGGACAAACCCAACCGTAAGCTTAGAAATAGATCGTATCGCTTAGTAATTTGCTACATTTCATGTCAAGTATCTATTCCTAAGACCATGATATCATGAAACTCCCAGATACTGGAGGAATACCTTGTGTGCTATCAAACGTCACTTTGTAACTGGGTGATCATAAAGATGCTCTACAGGTATCTCCGAAGGTGTCTGTTGGGTTGGCATGGATCGAGACTGGGATTTGTCACCCCGTTTGACAGAGAGATATCTCTGGGCCCTCTCGGTAATACAACATCATAAAGAGCTTGCAACAGTAGTGGAAAAACAGCTAGCCACAACTTCCGTTTGTGGCGCGCCATTTTTCTTCAACGCCAGCACTATTTTTTCCAAATAGTGTTGGCGTCTGCCAAATTGGTATGCCAACACTACTTTTTCCAAATAGTGTTGGCGTCTGCCAAATTGGTGCGCCAGCTATAAGTTGCTATTGCTGACGCTGGCAGTACATCCTACGCCACTACTATGTGTGCCCAGTTGTCGTGACCAGTTGCAGTATATTGTTGTCGTGCGATTTATAAACACGCCATAGATACTTAACTTTGTGTTGTCGTGTCTTCGCCCGGAACGCCAGCACTAAGTTGTGCCTATATATAGATGTGTTGGCAGCCCCTTGTTCTCAAATACATTCACTTCCATTCTCCACAAAATTCTACTCCCTCTTAGTCAGCTGCTTTGGTGACAATAGACACACCAGAGCTTGTCGAATCGGCATGAGCCACATGTTCGTGCCCACGTCGGCGGGGCGTGTCTCAAGTTTTGGACCCCGCAGCCTTGGTCGAGCTCTCATCTGGCCCCGTTGGCCATGACATGCGCTCGCCACAGCCAATGCAGCCAACCCTATCTAGCAAATCATCCCGCAGCAGCGCGATGTCCCTTCGATGATCCAGCAGCTATGCCACCAGCGTCGAAGCTGCCATGAATCAAGCGAGGGCACCTGGGTTGCTTTTTTGCGGTTGTGGACGCCCTGCTGATAAGCATATGTCGCACACACAAAGTAATCCAGAGCGAGAGTTCTACATCTGCGATACCCGTGGAAAGGTAATATGACAGAAAATACCTCGATATTCTGCTAATTTGCACCATTCGAGATCATTAATTAATATATGTGTGTGTATATTGTGATCCATAGGCGTTAGGGACAAAATATTGCTGGACATGGATATGGGTTGATCTCGTGCAGAAGTACGTGAGCGGTTTGCTCGAGTACTCCATTGGCGAACTAACACAAAAGATAGATGATATGCAGCTGAAGACTGATGTGATGCGCGGCACAATCCAAAAATTCAAGATGCTTTGATATGCCCTTTTAGCTGGTGTTATGCTCGGCCTCGTTCTCCCAGCTAGATCGGTGGCATATTTTTTTCTCGTGGGAATCATTACAATGATAATGTTCTTAGTCTAGATCAAGACTGTGTAGTACTAGAAGTTATATATATGTGTTATTATTTTCATCCTTCAACTATTATGTATCTATGCTAGATTAGTGAGATCGATCGATGTTGGCCGGTGTTCTCTAATTATTGGTTTCCCTTGTATGGTTACATATTTACAAAAAATAATTAGTAAGAATAACAATATAATAAACATTAACAAAATAGAACATTAAAATAATAAACTAAACATCTATATAAAAATAAAAAACAATATGTCTAACACATAATTAAAAGTAAAAAAAATATGTGTAACAGATAGCAATGACGTTGGCCACGTAGGCCAATGCCAGCAATTACCACCCCCTACAGGAGATATTGATTAAATTACCCCCCACCCACAGCCGTCGATCCCCATTAAATCGCCGCCGCCCCCGTTGCCCTTGCATCCACTGCTTCCACCGCCGCCGCCGCCTCCGGCTCGACCGCTGAAGTACCCGTCGCCGTCGCCTCCGCCTCCACCACCGAAGTCCTCGTGCCGTCGCCTTTGCATCCACCCCGATCACCGCCCCCGCCCCCACCACCGTCCCCATCCCCGCCTCCGTCCCCGTTGCCGTCGCCTCCGTCGAAGCCCATGTCGTCGTCGCCTCCGCATCCACCCCGGCGACCGCCCCCGGCCCCGTCGCCCGCAACGCCTCCTCGCTGTCTACCGCCGCCGCGGGTGAGTTCTACTTAGTATAGTGTAATAATAGTGTAGAAAATATTGAATTTTGTGTATATGAGTAGTGTAAAATTTTAGTGTAGTTGTAGACTATGATTTTAGATAGTGTAATTTTATTGTATTTCTAGTAGTGTACTTGTGGTGAAAGAATGTAGTGTAGTTGTAGACTATGGTTTTAGATAGTGTAATTTTATTGTATTTCTAGTAGTGTACTTGTGGTGAAAGAATGTAGTGTAGATGTAGACTATGATTTTAGATAGTGTAATTTTATTGTATTTCTAGTAGTGTACTTGTGGTGAAAAACGTTTTATGCATTGTAGGTTTTGCAGGTACTCGTTAATATGCCCATTTTTTACTAACTTGTTAGTTATATATATGCATCGTCACAGATGGCCCCGAAGTTTCATGGTGTGCGACAGAAGGGAAATAAGTACTATGCCACCATTAGGAAGGACAATGTTGTCCACAAACTTGGCCATTGGGACACCTCGGAGTTAGCAGTGCGCGCTTATGATGCCATGGTAGTAGAGTTCTTTCAGGAAGGGGCGAATCTGAACTTCCCTGAGTGTTGTGAGTTCGTGATGTTCCTCGCGCCTGAGGACATGAGGATATGCACTAGGGTTGAGGAGAAGGAGAGCAAAGAGGCCGAGATGCAGTTCTTCGACCCATTGGTGAGAGAGCTTGCGAGAGATGACAAACTTGTGGAGGCCAACAAGATGATGTTACTTCAGTATGTAGCCAGGAAGAGCACAGAGGAGGATCCCATAGACTGGGATGCCTTGGAGCATGAGGAGGAGGGTTAGCAGGGGTGTCGTCGTAGGTCGACTAGGCAAGACCACGAGGCTGGTCCCTCTGGCCACTAGCTTAGCGCGCTACCTATTTCATTGAACTGTTTAACTTTATGCATGTTTTATGTTTGAACTACGCATGGTTTGTAGAACTGTTTTATTACAACTATGTATGTTGTCGTGGGTTTATCACGGCAGATGCCCTAGTGAAAGGACTTAGGTGTGGAGCAATCGCAACGTAGGTTAGCTCGAAGGGGTTGAATGGGATAAAGGACACAAAGGGTTTACCCAGGTTCGGCCCCTCACAATGAGGTAAAAGCCTACGTCCTGCTTCTAGTTGTATTGCTTGAGTTTCGTTTACAAGGGAGCGGATACGCTTGACCTAGTTCTCGATCGATTGTTTCTTAAGTTAACCCGCCGCCGGGTCTTGCCTTTATATACACAGGTCGAAGCCTGGCGGCTTACAAGAGTCCGAACCGGATCACACAACATGCCCGGCCTAGTTTCTAAGTTGCCTTGCCTTAACAAACAAGCTAACATATCGCGGTTCACACGTTCGTGTCTTGGGCCTCCACCAGGCCCTCCTCTGTGAGTTGCCATCTTCATACTTACCTTCTTGGGCCTCCTTGGGTCTTCTTCATGTTAAGTTGCCAACTATGTAACCGGGCCCCTCCTGGGCGGGTCACACCACAAGGTATGTCCTCAACATTAGGCCCAGATTGATTTGAACCTGTTCATGTCAATCTTTATCCTTTGGTTGGCAAATCCCTTAAACCTTTTCAATATTTATTTTCTTGACTCGCCATGATGAATGATGACGTCATGTCATTAATCTCAGAAAAAATCCTATGACATCACAACGGGTCTTTGCATTGATCAGCCATCCCGAGAATCGAGGAGCCTCTGTATTTGAGATAATGATCATACCTCCTCGATTTTCACGCCTACCATTTCATTGTTCACTTTTCCTTATAAATAAGCATGGGGGGTCTTTATCACTTCTTACCCCGGCCTCCTCCTCTTCTTCTTCCTTGCGACAATCGACGCCACCAGAGCTTCGCCTCCCCAATCAACGACTTCATCTTGGGCGCTGCATCAACCTGATTTCGACCAGAAAACTGTGGCACCCCTCCGCTGTCCATCAGCATCACCAGGTACGCATCTCCCTCTACTCCCAATCTCATTAGGGTTCCCTAGTTCTTTGGTGTTCATGGCGCTCACTTGTAGTTCATCTGTCCTATTGCTTATTTGAACCTGGACGCGATACTGAAGTCGTGCTTCGATCACTTCTGTATTCACTATCAATCATAGATCGATTCCTTCTTTATGAGATTCACTCCTCAACGCAGTAGTTTGTCCTCCATGTTTTAGGTTTAGCAATTTCCACCTAATTTTTGAACTGCCGTAGATCCCAAATTATAAGCAGGACCCGTGAAACTTGTTTGTTCAGTACTTAGTGAAATTTCACTAAAATCCATATCTGTAGATGCCGTCATAATCACTATTGCATAGGCGGCTCAATAGACCCCTTTGTAACCAAGCAAATAGCAGCCGACTTACATACAAACTACTAAACCGCCAGCGTTTGTCCAACCTTAATCAGAATCATATAGCCTATCAATACCTTGCCGGCATAACCATACTGTTTATTTCTGTTCTCCATAGTAGTCAATCTTATCCGCACAACCAAAATTTGAATAGCAAGCTTCTTTTTCTTAATTATGGGGCAGCTTAATTCACAATATTAACCTGCCAATTTTTCATTCTAAGGCTTTAATCAGTAAAAAATGACTAAGACTACCACCTCCTGCGACTGGGTTGCTTCCACTGTCACGGAACAATCTCTTAATGAATATGTGGACATGGGCGTCTTGCCAGCAAAGAATGTTATCCACTGGCGAGTTCCGGGGACTGAGGTTAAGCCTCAACCAAAAGAAGGCGAAATCATAGTCTTTGCTGATCACCTCCTCCGTGGATTCTCGCCACCCGGCTCAAAATTCTTTCGGGATGTTCTGCACTTTTATCAGTTACATCCTCAAGACATCGGCCCCAATTCTATGTCCAATATTTGCAACTTTTAACTCTTCTGCGAAGTGTACCTTCAAGAAGAGCCCAATGTTGATTTATTCAGAGAATATTACTATTTGAATCGCAAGAACAAGATGAAAGATGGTCCTAGTCTCGAACTCGGTGGAATTTCAATCTAGAGGCGGAGAGACGCCGTCTTTCCTGCAGTAGCACTACCCAGCCATCCCAAAGACTAGAAACAAACTTGGTTCTATTGCCAAGAAACTTCTTCGGTGGGTGAAAACCCTCTGCCGGGTTACCGCACCTGCCGGCTCAGCCCGAGACATCCACTCCCTAACCGGATCAGTGCCACAGAATGAGCCAAGTATGCGCCAGCTTTTTTTTTAAAATAAGGGCTTTGTTAGCCAATGGCTTAACTAGAGTCGACCTAGTCTGATGCTGGGTTGCCTGGAGAATCTTGCCTTTAAGCCGCCGCACCGGCTTAATCTGTGAATACACATGTGATGTAAAGGACCCACAGAGGTATAATCCAACATGTCTTGAAGACCATGAGATCAATGAAATGACCAAATCATTACTCGGGGGGAGCCTCGAAAACTGTAGCAAGTTGGGTCTAAACCCCTTTTGCACTCTCAACCCAGCCCCTGATGTAAGTATTCCAAGCCTTCCTTTATTTCACTTAACACTTCCTTATAAACTGTACCATTTCTCATAATCGTCTGTGTTTTCAGGCCGGCTCTTCCTTCTGGAACAAGAAGCTACAAGATAAGAAATCACAGGATAAACCGGAGAAAAAGGCCAAAGCCAAAACCAAGGCTCCAAAAAAGACCAAAGGAAAGAAGCCAGATGCAGCAGACATATTCACCCTGGACGATGAGTCGGAGCTAGAACTTGCTTCCCTTGGCTTTTTATATATGCAACTTATTGACGCTGATTCCTCTCAGGATGATGCGGAGACCAACCAAGCAAACGTTGCAGAGGTAAATAACATTTCCGACTCAGAGCGCTTGCCAAAACAGAAAATTCGGCACGTGACCCAAAAAGTAAGGTTTTCTCACTTTCTTGCTTACCTGGATCCCCACTTTATTTTGAAGAAACAATAGCACGATGCTATGTGCAAGACCCTGAGCGATGGCAATAAGGAAATGGTTTCCGGCTTACCAAACACGCCAGTTCCTCGTAAACGCCGACACGAGGTGCTTCTAAATCCAAATCTTTCATTTCCAAAGGCGGGTCTCATTCCTCAAACACTTAACTTGTCCGACTCAAATTACCAGGGAACTTCTCATTCATCCTCCGGCGACTCTACCGGTACCCAATTTCCTACCTTCAAGATTGCCCATGGGTAAGAAATTTGCATTTGCTAGTTAATACCTTATGACATTATGCTCATATCCTTATACACCTTCCTTTCAGTGGTGTATCCAAGGCTGGCAACAAATTGAAGATGGGTGAGCTGTCAGAAGACCCCAAGGTCAATGAGCCAGAGAAGAACGTGCCAATAGTCTCAGAAGCTTCAATTCAGAGTCCTGAAGACGCTTCCAATGACCCGCCACCAGAAGCTGACAACATAAATGTGGATCCGATGAACATGGATGCTGATCCCCTGAGCCCTGCCAAGCCTGTCGAGGAAACCACACTTGAAAAGACTATTGAGGATGTCCCCATTACTGGCACGGGTTACACAGAGCCGAGAAATCCAACAGTCTTGGCCTAGCACAGCGCGAAAGAAGAGCTACCTGTAGGAAGTAAATTGAAATTGGACTTGGAAAGTTATGCTGCTCTTGGTGCTGGTGACATTCACGCAGGCTACCTTCACCGCTTCCATACTAGTCGTGAACTGGAAGCCGGCTTGGTGAACCTCATGAGGGAACATTATGAGGTATGACTATTATTCCTTCTTCATATATATCCATTTAGCCGACAAGTCTAGAGGATATGAAGAACGAGAATATGTTGTAGACTTAAAAGTAACTTTGAAACTGTAGTTCTCCTGGTTGACTTATCCGTTAAGATCCAATCATGTAGCCCACAAGGGCCGGCTTAGACTGGCAAGTTGAGCCCGGACTTGTGGTTTAAGAAATCCAAATATGTAGCCCCCAAGGGCCAGCTTAAACTAACAAGTTGAGCCGAGACTTTTAGTTTAAGAAATCCAAATATGTAGCCCTCAAGGGTCGGCTTAAACTGACAAGCTGAGCCGGATCATAAAACAAAACTGACCTACATTATCCCCCACGTGCCAAGAATATTGTTTGTAATATGCTTGGGACTTGTACCGTCATTATTGAGTAAGATATGAATTCTGATCTATCATATCTAAATTTTTTCCTCGGGAGGCTTTATCTCTGAAGGATGTAGAGTTGGGTGACTTAGCCAAGATGATTAAACATCAAGAAGTTGATACTGTTAAAGCAGAATCAAAATTTCAATCTGCCATGAAAGAGAATGAGAAGCTCAAGGCCAACTTTGCTACTGAGAGAGCCGCCTTCGAGACTGAGAAAGCAAACTTGATAAAATGTGCACAAGACACAAAAGCCCAACTTAAACCGGTTACTAAAGAGCTAGTTGGCTTAAAGGGACATATTACTCATATGACAGCCGCCACCTTCGGTAAGAGTTCATATCCATTGCCAGTTTTGCGGTGACATCCTATGCCGCTAAGCACTTCTCAATCCCTATTTAAACCGACTTATTCTGCTATTTTATGAGCAGGCCCCAGAAGCGCGAACCTCGAACAAGACATGATGTTCAAGTTGAAGGCCATCTACTCTTTTATATAACAGCTATACAGCGGTGCTCTTTGTAGTCTGGTGGCCTTAGGAGGCAACAAAAAGCCACCAAGTCACATCAAAGCTGTGTTGGACCACTTGTCAACTATCCCGAGCCAAATTGAAGATCAAAAATTATCAGCTGCCCGCGCCGGAGCCCTTGTCGCCCTTGGACGTGCTAATGCATGGGCATCAGAACTTGACCCGGAGGAAATAGCCACTGGGTGCCCCGAGTTCAAGGATGATAAGTCGCCATTTGAAGAAAAAGACTTCAACCATTGCGTTCGGGAGATGTCGGAGTAAATGGCCACGGGTAGCCTAACCGACTCCCCCTGGCTCTTCGAAAAATTATCAGGCCGATTGGGCCTTCAAGCATCCGAAACACAGGGCCGCCTTCCCCTGGTCGGCTATCTCACAGGCCGACTACCGGAAGGCGACCCGGCCTCGAGAACCTCCCCGAAGATAACCATAAGATGGCCGACTCCCAGAAGCCGGCCATAAGAAGACCGACTCCCAGAAGCCGGCCATAAGAAGACCGACTCCCAAAAGCCGGCCACAAGAAGACCGACTCCCGGAAGCCAGCCAAGACTGCACCCACCAGGGCTGCACCCACATAACGGTGATCAGACGGGGCGTGGCCGCGGTACAGCCTGCCACCCCCGAATCCCGGAGCATGCATGGCCACAGTGCGCCGTACGGGTCAGCCATCCCCCGTCCGGCGCGGCACTGTAGCCATGTTGACCATGACATCACCCATGACAGGCACCAGTACGGCCCGCGGGCGGCGGGCCCCTTCAGCGAGAGAGACGCTCGAAGGTGGCCCGGCCTCCCCTAGTCTGCCTGGGGCGTAGCCGGCTACCTCCCTCCCTCGAAGTATGTGCATCATTAAGGAGACAAGACGAGGTGAGGCTACAGTGAGAGCCTGCCAGGCGACGGCACTGTAGCCACGCTTACCTCGACAAAGCCCTCGTCATCAGGGGCGAGGCAACAGTAACCAGCCGCCGACAAGGCCCCCAGGCAGTGGGGCCGGCCTGTCGACCAAGAGGCCGGCAGCCGGCGGGACCCACCAGTCGGCGAGCCCCAACGGCCGGCGGAGAAGCCGGCGAGCATAGACACTAACGGCTGGGACCCGCACCCAGCCAGATTACCATTGTATCCCTGGGTGGTAGGCCTATATAAACCCCCCAGGGCTCCCATGCGAAGGATTGATCTCTAAGATAGTTTTAGACACCACGTAGAGGGAAGAAGAGAGCTAGCCTTGCCTTTCTTCCTCCTCTAGCCAAACAGCTCAAGGAGCACTTGTAGCTACTTGTGTTGATCTAGTGATCATGCGGAGACCCCGCAGAGCAGGACTAGGGGTGTTATCTCCACGGAGAGCCCCGAACCTGGGTAAGATTCGCCGGCGTGCATGTCTTCGCCTTATCCCGTTTCCAGGCACCGGCGATGTCTTACTGGCTCCCACAATGATAAGCCACCCGTTGGCATATGTCGCACCTACCACCGGACATTTGGCGCCCACCGTGGGGCCAGGTGCACCGTCGTCCGGAGACCTGTTCTGGACGGGAACCCTTTTCCTCCCCTGCGAGCGTAGCCAGCCCGCTACGCCCGATGGCGCTTGCCCCGACGCGCTGCAAGGCGTCGACGACGCCTGCGCGGCGAGCTGCCTCGCCGATCTTCTTGGCAAGGCTCGCATCTCCGACGAACCTGCCTCCGACGCAGGCACAGACTGCCCCGAGAGCCGTCTCGTCAGCCTCCTCGACCAGCTTCACGTCTCCAGCGAGCTTGCTGTGGACTTGGAGTCGGTCGGCTCCACCGACCCGATGCTTGTCGACTCCGACACGGCATCGCTTGACGCCTTCCCCACCAACGTGGTGATCATCGACGACCCTCTCCCTCGAGCCGACAGTGGCAGCAGCGCTGTCACTGAGGTGCTGGTCATCAGCCACGGCGCTGTCTCGGGCGAGAACGCCCACGACGCCCTACAAGCGGCGCTGCACGACTTGTCCGTCCCCATTCCGGCCGACGCCGACGCCGACGCCGAGACTCTGGAGGCGCGCCACCTCGCCCTCATCGCGGAGGGCCAGAAGATAGCATCCATGAGATGCCTCACTGAGGCTCACCAGCACGAAGTTGACCGCGCCGCCTTTGGTACGTGGCCTCCTGGCGGGCCGAGCCGAGCTGGCCTCGTCCAGAAGCGCGGCGCGGCCATCGCCAGCATGCTGGGAGCAGACCGCCCAGTCTACGCCACGCCACTCGAGAACCCACGCGCCGCTCAGGCGGCCCTAGACGAACTGAACGGGCTGGGGGCTGATGAGCTCCCCTACATGACCAGACGAATCCAGCAGCTGATCGACGTGGCCGCAGAACGACATGAAGCCGGTGCCCACGCCGAAAGTCCTCCCCCACGCCGAGAGCACGACGCGACATCCCGGACGCCGACTGCAAGCGGCGCCCGCGCAAGAAAAGACAAGGAGCCGGCTGCTAGCCGCAGTCGGACTCGGGTCACCATTGAGCGCGACGCAGAAGGCCGCCCTCGAGCGGTGGAACGACGAGGCAATCCGCCTCCCCCCGCCTCGTGGGGAGAGATATCCCACCCCGCCGCCTGTCACGCATCCGAATGATGCCCGCCACCGGATCGACCGCCTAGCGCGACCCCTGGCGCTAGAAGAAGAAGATGATGTTGGCCCGCCTTGCTTTGGCCCCCGCATCCGCGACGAGCCCTTCCCCAAAGGGTTCTCACTCCCAAGAGACACGCCAAAATACAACGTCTCTGTGAAGCCGGAAGATTGGTTGATCGACTACTCCACCGCAGTCAGCATAGCAAACGGCAACAGGCGCGTTGCCGTTAAGTACGTCCCTCTCATGCTTCAAGGCACGACACGCACCTGGCTGAACAGCCTCAAGCCCTACAGCGTCAACAGCTAGCTAGACTTCACGGAAGTCTTCGTCCGCAACTTCACCAGCACATGCAAGCGGCCTCCCAAGCCCCGCCAGCTCTCCTTGTGCGTCCAAGGGCCCAGCTAATTGACTAGCGACTACCTCACGCGTTGGGCCGAGCTCCGCAACTCCTGCGAGGGGGTGCACAAGGTTCAAGCCATAGAGTACTTCACCGCCGGGTGCCGAGAGGGCACCCTCCTCAAGCACCGACTCCTCTGCGACAAGCCGACTACCCTCGACGAGCTGCTGATCATAGCAAACAAGTACGCCACGGCCGACTCTTCGATGAAGACCGAGCTTCGAGTGGACGCCTCTGGAAAGGTGCTCGCTCCGGCTCCCAAGACGCCGGCTGGTGACTCCAACCGACGCCCCTACCAGAACGACCATAAGCGCAAGGCCCCTATGCCGCCTTCTACTAGTCGGCAAGTAGCCACCGTCGAAGACGAACAGCCCGAAGAGCGGCCCGCGCCCAAGAAGAAGGGCAGCAGGCCGTCTTGGCAGCCGGCTTTCTCCTACGAGCAAACTCTTGATGCCCCCTGCAAGTTCCACAGTGGCGCTAAGCCGTCCAACCACACGACCCGGAAGTGCCATTGGCTCACACGGATCTCCAAGGGCGAGGGGCTGCTGCCGCCTCCACCTCCTGGCCCGCCGCCTCCAGCCCCTCAGCAGCCGGCTGTTCGACCAGCAGTTGGAGCCATTCAAGATGAGTTCCCAGATGAGCACGCCGCCTACGTTGTCTTCACAAGCCAAATTGAAGACAAGCGCAGTCGGCGCCGACAGCACCAAGAAGTCAATGCGGTCGCCTCCAGCAACCCCGAGTTCATGCATTGGTCTGAGAAGCCTATCAGCTGGAGCCGGGCTGATCACCCAGAGGTGATGCCGTCTCCCAGCTCTTATGCATTGGTGTTGGACGCCACCCTCGCGATAGAAAGACAAGCTGCCCGTTTCTCCCGTGTGCTGATTGATGGTGGAAGCAGCATCAACATACTGTACCGCGACACCATGGAGAAGTTGAACATCAAGACGAAGCAACTCATGCCCAGCCAGACTGTGTTCCATGGCATCGTACCCGGCCTGTCCTGTTCCCCAATCGGCAAGATCAAGATGGATGTTCTCTTCGGAGACAAGGATCACTTTCACCGAGAAGCGATCTGGTTTGAAGTAGTGGATCTAGAGAGCCCTTACCACGCATTGCTTGGCCGACCTGCCCTGGCCAAGTTCATGGCTGTGCCCCACTACGCCTACCTCAAGATGAAGATGCCGAGTTCAAAGGGGATCATCACCATAGCCGGAGATTACAACAAATCCACCGAGTGTGCTGCTGCCAGCAGCCGGCTGGCTGAGTCCCTTGTGATTGCTGAAGAGAACAAGATGCTGGACCGAGTCGTGGCCATGGCCGGCAAGCAGCCGGCCCTGTCCCCCAACCCCAAGGAATATGATGCTCAGGGCTCCTTCCAGCCGGCCAAGGAAACAAAGAAGATACCTCTGGACCGGGAGAACCCGGAGAGGTTTGCTGTCATTGGTGCAAACCTGGACAACAAATAGGAAGGCGAGCTCGTCGACTTCCTCCGTGAGAATCGGGACATCTTTGCATGGTCCCCAAAGGACATGCCAGGTGTTCCGAAGGATTTCGCCGAGCACAACCTACACGTCCGAGCGGACGCAAAACCAGTCAAGCAACCTCTCTGCCGACTGTCGGAGGAGAAGAGAAGGATCGTAGGAGAAGAGATAGCCCGGCTCCTAGCAGCCGGCTTCATTATGGAGGTGTTTTTTCTAGAATGGCTTGCCAACCCGGTCCTGGTGTTGAAGAAAAACAACAAATGACGTATGTGTATAGATTACACCAGCCTCAACAAAGCCTGCCCCAAAGATCCGTGTGCCTTACCACGAATCGATCAAGTGATAGACTCCACAGCCGGATGCGAGCTGTTGAGTTTCTTGGATGCTTACTCAGGCTACCACCAGATCAAGTTGGATCCAGCCGACCGCCTTCATCACACCATTCGGAGCTTTCTGCTACCTGACTATGACATTCGGCTTAAGAAATGTCGGTGCCACTTTTCAGCGTTGCATGCAGAAATGCCTCCTCAAGCAACTCGGCAGAAATGCCCACATCTATGTAGACGATATTGTGGTGAAGACGGAGAAGCGCGGCACCCTGCTGGAAGACCTCAGAGAAACATTTGCCAACTTGAGCCGATTTCAGATCAAGCTCAACCCTGAGAAATGCGTGTTCCGAGTACCAGCCGGCCAGCTTCTAGGCTTTTTGGTCTCTGAACGCGGCATTGAGTGCAACCCAGTGAAGATCAAGGCCATAGAGAGAATGGAGATTCCTACCAAGCTGCGAGACGTTCAGAAATTTACCGGGTGCCTGGCCTCCCTAAACCGGTTTATCAGCCGGCTAGGAGAGAAGGCTCTCCCCCTGTACCGACTCATGAAGAAGTCTACCCACTTCGAGTGGAACGACCAAGCAGACCAAGCTTTCCACGAGTTGAAGAAGATGCTGACCACACCGCCTGTCCTGGCAACGCCGACTGAGAAAGAGCCCATGCTCCTTTACATTACTGCGACTAGTCGAGTGGTCAGTACAGTTATCGTGGTCCAACGCCCAGAAGAAGGCCGAGCTCAGTTAGTCCAGAGGCCGGTATATTATTTGAGCGAAGTACTGTCCACCTCGAAGAAAAACTACCCGCATTACCAGAAGATGTGCTATGGAGTGTACTTTGCCGCCAAGAAGCTGAAGCCCTACTTTCAAGAGCGTCCCATCACGGTCGTATGCACTGCCCCGCTTGCCGAGATCATAGGCAGCCGGGATGCATCCGGCCGGGTGGCTAAGTGGGCCATTGCGCTGGCTCCTTACATGATCTTCTACCCAGCCCGCGCCGCCATCAAGTCCCAAGCATTGGCCGACTTCCTTGTCGACTGGGCCGAGACCCAGTACCTACCGCCGGCTCCCGACTCCACTCATTGGCGGATGCACTTTGATGGATCCAAGATGCGCACCGGCTTGGGAGCCGGCATCGTCCTCACCTCTCCCAAGGGCGACAAGCTCAGATACACACTGCAAATCCATTTTGCCGCCTCCAACAATGTGGCCGAGTACGAGGCGCTCATACACGGGCTCCGGCTAGCCAAAGAACTCGGCATACGCCGGATCCTGTGCCATGGGGACTCAGATTTGGTGGTCCAGCAGTCATCCGGTGACTGGGACGCCAAGGACGCAAACATGGCGAGCTATCGATTCCTCGTCCAGCAAATCAACGGATACTTTGAAGGATGCGAGTCCCTCCACGTGCCACGGGCCGACAACGAGCAAGCAGATGCCCTGGCACGGATCGGCTCCACCCGACAAGCTATACCAACCGGCGTCTCTCTCCAACGTCTCCTCAAATCGTCTGTCAAGCCGTCTCCAGAATCAGACTCCATATTCGTACCGCCTGCCCCTGATGCAGTCGGATCTGACTTGGGGAACCCAGCAGGCGGCTCGGGGACTTTGACAGGCGGCCCGGGGACTGCCGTAGTCGCACCCGGCTGGGGGACTTCAGAACCTGGCCCGGGGACTGCAGCAGTCGGCCCGGGGACTGCAACAACACAACAGGCGGTGGCCAACTCCAACTCTTCACCACCCAACCCACCCACCCGGGTCACAGTAGCCGTACTGACAACAGAAGAAGTCACAACTCCATCATGGGCCCAGCCCATCCTCAACTTCCTAGTAAATAGAGAGCTGCCGACTGATGAGATCTCGACAAGACTAGTTCAACGCCGAGCCGGAGCATACGCAATAATAAACAGAGAACTTGTTAAGCGTAGCATCACTGGAGTCTTCCAGCGCTGCGTCGAGCCAGAGAAGGGCATAGCAATCCTCAAGGATATCCACCAAGGTGAATGCGGCCACCACGCGGCCTCAAGATCACTTGTCGCCAAAGCTTTCCGCCATGGTTTCTTCTGGCCGACTTCTTTGGAAGACGCCAAGGAATTAGTCAAATGCTGCAAAGGGTGCCAAGTCTTCAGCTCCAAGCAACACCTGCCGGCTACTGCACTCAAGACCATCCCCCTCACCTGGCCCTTTGTCGTTTGGGGGCTGGACATTGTGGGCCCATTCAAGACAGCCTGCGGCGGCATGACACATCTGCTTGTCGCCGTGGACAAATTCACCAAGTGGATTGAGGCGAAGCCAATCAAGAAGCTGAACGGGCCGACTGCCGTGACATTCATCGCAGATATCACCACTCGGTATGGTATACCACACAGCATCATCACCGACAACGGCACGAATTTTGCCAAGGGAGCACTGGCACGTTTCTGCGCGACACAGGGCATCCGACTGGACTTAGCGTCCGTTGCCAACCCGCAGTCGAACGGCCAGGTCGAGCGAGCAAACGGCCTCATCCTCTCCGGCATCAAGCCCCGACTGGTCGTACCACTGGAGCGTTCGGCTGGCTGCTGGCTCGATGAGTTGCCGACTGTCCTCTGGAGTCTGCGTACTACCCCGAACAAGTCAACCGGCTTCACTCCTTTCTTCCTTGTATATGGTGCCGAGGCTGTCATCCCAACTGACATCGAGTTCGAGTCGCCTCGGGTCACCATGTACACGGAGGCGGAGGCCAAGGAAGCGCGAGAAGACGGTGTCGACCTGCTAGAAGAGGGCCGGCTATTAGCACTCAGCCGGTCTGCCATCTACCAGCAGGGTTTGCGCCGTTACCACAACCGGAAGGTCAAGCCAAGATCCTTCCAAGAAGGCGATCTTGTGCTCCGGCTGATCCAGCGAACAGCCAGCCAGCACAAGCTCTCGGCCCCTTGGGAAGGCCCATTCGTCATCAGCAAGGCCCTAGGCAACGACTCCTACTACCTGATCGATGCACAAAAGCCGAAGGCACGCAAGAGGGACGATTCCGGCAAGGAGTCCGAACGGCCATGGAACGCCAATCTCCTGAGAAGATTTTACAGTTAAAAGCAGTATGTATCACGCTACCTTTTCTATTAAGTACAAGACAACGGGATCCCCGAGGCGCACTCGGGGACTACCCTCTTTTATCTATGAATGACGAGTGTCATACCTATGAATGTACTATTATATTTGATTTTCTATCTGGCACCGGGTTCGACTAGTCGGCCCGGGGACTGGCCGCCTTGAGTTATATTAAAGTTCTACCTGAAGTCAGACAAGTAGTGTGCCGGCACCCGAGCCCTCTCTTATTGAAAGTCGCAGCTCGAAGAACCGACTGTCCGACTGGCAAGAGCCAAAGGCAGGAAAGGATGCCCACACGAAAAACGGATAAGGACTAACGAACCTATATAACACAAGCCGGCCTCCCACCACACCTACCGGCTGTCAGAACAGCCGGCTGGCCGGCTTCCCATTCACTTCGCTACAATCCAAGAAAGCTAGAGTACTCGCCCTCCCAACTGGCCAAGCACTTCTCCAGCCACAGACTGCAGAGCAGCTGTCCGGCTGGGAAGGCGGCGACCAAGGGAGGGCGGCAAAGGAAACAACCAAAGGATGAAAAGCAAGAACAATGGGAAGCCAAACACATGCATGATTATATTTACACATAAGGCCTTCAACAGGCCGGCAGTCAACATAATTTGAATACACCCCCAGTGGGTGGAACTGCGCAAACTTAACAAAATATTGTTCGAAGAGCAATAAACAGGAAAGCAAAGACGGCGGATCAGACTAAGGGCGCAACAGGCGAGCCGGGCTGGTCGGTGGAGACGGCAGTGCCGGCTGGAGGAGTGGCCGACTGGCGAGTCTCGGCTTGATCATCGCCGGCTGCAGGCGGCGCGCTCGCACGCGCCTCGTTGCTGGAGGCACGATCAAGTTGAGGCTGGCCGGTTGCTCCACCGTCTGGCACGGCGTCTTCACCATCCTCTCCCTCCTCCTCTTTGCCCTCGTCGCTGGAGTCGATCTCCTCCGCTGAGTCCTCACCATCCGCCGGGTTCAGCCCGAACCACTCCTCCGGCTGAGCAATGCCGTTATCATCCACCTCAGGAGCAAAGGCGCTGGTGTCGGTGTAGTCGGCGATTGCCGAAGCGCGCTGGATGATAGCCGGCCGCACCGCCTCCAACTCCTAGTCGGCCTCCTGCCGCCAGGTGGCCAGCTGGTCCAAGCTCAACTCGGGATACCAGGCTTTGACGAACTCCAGCGCCCGCCTGGCGCCTAACCGAGCTGCAGAAGCCTTCCAGGCCTCGAAGCGGCCAACCGCTACCTCCAGCCAGTCGGCGGTCCGACTGGGGGTACGGGGAACCGCCTCGCCAGGCCAGAGGGCGGCCAGCACTTGCGCTCCAACGCGCTGAAGACGGCGGAGCATGCGGTGAGCCGGCTGGAGGCGGGCTTGGATCGCCAGAAGCTGCTCCTCAAGCGACCGACGAGCATTTGGCGCGAACTCCACACCGGCTTGCCTTCGTGCCTCGCGGTGGGCCTCGACGACCTGGTTGGCGGCGGTAGAGTAACCAGGGAAGTACTCTGCACAAGAAAGAAAGAAAGAGAAAAAACACAAAGTCAGAGAGTGGACTAAATGGCAAGCGGCAAGCAAGAAACGAAGAAGAAGGCGGCCTACCGTCGACCAAGTCTTCGATCTGGCCGTAGCCGCTGATCAGCGACTGCCTTGCCTCGGCCCAGCTCGCCGCCTCGGTCTCGTACTCGGCTTGAAGGGCGGCCTCGCTGTCCTGCACCGCCTTCAGGGCCGCCTTGTGGCTCTCCTCCTGGTCGGCCAGCCTCTTGACCAGGCGGTCACGCTCCTGAACCAAGGCGTCAAACTCGGCTTCCTTGGCGCGAAGGGCGGTCTGGGTCCCACCCAGCTGCTCCCTCAGGCTGGCATTGGCCTCTGCAGATATGGCAAAGAAGAAAAAAGCAATAAGAAAGAAGTCGTCAGGAAAGATCCGACCTGACTGCTCAGCAGTCGGCCCGAATCTCGGGGACTACACCCAGTGGGTGCGCTGACGCGCCCCCACGTGAGATAAAAGATGAAGCACTTACTCCGGCTCTTAGTGAGATCAGCAGTCTTCTGGGTCAGCTCCCGAGCCTGGGAGTTGAAGGCAGCTGCACGGAGGTTGTGGTAGTCCTGCAAGTCAGACAGAGAAGCGAACAAGAGCAAGATAAGCAATCAAAGTATACTAAGAAGTTCCAAGCCGCTTGCTCAGCAGCCGACTCGGAACTCGGGGACTACACCCAGTGGGTGCGCTGACGCGCCCCCACGGAAGAAAGCAAGATCAAGAAACAGAAAAGCGGGAAGACTCACCCGAATGGCCGCCCGTGTCGCGAGGAACTCATCATTGTACTGCCTCAGCACGGCGGCCTGGCAATGAAGCCGGTTCCGGACTTCTTGCGCCGCCATGTTCACCACGGCCGTCCCGCCACCCGGCGTCCACCCCGAGCTGGTGCTGGCTGTCTCCAGATCCTGGGTCGACGAGCTAGAGCCCGCGGCCTTCTGCGGGTCTGGCGCCGAAGCCGCCTTCCCCGCGCGCTGGCGTGATGACGATTGGACCACCAGGTCCGTCTTCGCAGCCGGCTCACCTCCAGCCGGCCGCGCGGGCGGCGCGTCAAGTCAGCCACCTCGGTCCGCCCCAGTCGGCGATGGCGGTGCTGCCTCCCTCTCCCGGACGATGACGTCGTCCTCCTCCCTCTCCATCCTCGGCAGGTCACCGCCGGCTTCCTCTGGCGGGGGCTCCGGGATCTCAGGCGCCGCGACACGCAGGGGGTGACAAGCAAGGCCCCCTCCGCTACCGCTGCGGCTGCAGCCTCCGCCTGGGCCTTGGCTGCCGCGTCGGCTTGTCCCTTCGCCGACTCCTCCGCCATCTCCTGCGCCGCCTTGGCAGCGGCGCCCTCAGCTCCTCCGCCTCCTGCTTCTCCCGCGCCTCCCGCGCATTCCGCTCCGTTGCCGCCTGAAGCTCGGCATGGGGGTCCACGCGGCGGGTGTTTGCGGATCCTCCCGCCGATCCAACCACGGAGGCGGCAGCAATCCGCTCAAGAGAGAGCGGAGCCCTGTTTGATAAGACAAGACAAGGATTCAGAAATCGACAAGAAAAGAAGAAGGAATATGCAAGAGAATCAACACTTACGCCGAAACCGTTTGCGGCTGCTTCACCACCTTGCGGAAGCGGGCCGCCTTCGCAGCCGCCTCATCCTGCCTGATCGCCGCCGCCCTGCTCTTGGGCTTCTTCGGCCGACTGCCGAACAAGCCCGAGGCGGCCCGGCGCTTCTGCGCGCCGCCTCGAGCAGGCGGCGCGGCGGATGAACCCGCGCCATGGTCGGACACCGGCTGGCGGCACGGGACGATTTCCGCCTCGTCGTCCTCCGGCCAGTCGTTGAAGCTGGCTCCAAGCCCGGAGCCGCCTGCTTCGCCGCCTCCTGCCTCGGTGTTATTGTCCATGGTGGCCGCCCCCAAGTCGGGGTCCTCCAAGTCATGCTCTGCCCTGTCGGGGAGAAATTGGCGATCCGCCCACACTGTCCCGGCCACAGGTCGAAGGAGAGGGCTCTGCCAAGACGTGTCGACTGGTCATAGTCGGCCAAGAAAAACTTGGTGACAAAATTAAAGAAGAGAAGATAAAGAAAGCATACCATGGGCGGGGGATTGGCACGGGAGTACGGCTCCTTGCCAAACTGCCACTCTGCGGAGAGCTTGCAATACGCGAGATAGTTCACCATATGAGCCACCTCGTCATGAGGCATCTCCTTGGTGCACATCCGACTCGGATCGAGTTGGCCGCTCATTTGACTGATCAAATGAGGGCGGCCTTGAAGTAGGAGCACCCGGCGTACCATGAAGGCGGCCAGCAGGTCAGACCCAGCCAGGCCCTCCGACTGGATCATTACCCGGAGTCGGGCGACGGCGGCGGCTCCAGCCGGCGACAGCGTCCTGGCCCGATAGGACCACTGGGGCCGCCTCCCAGCCAGCGGGCCGGCTACGTAAGCCGGCAAATTGACGTAATCGCCTTGCGGGGCGACGTTCTTCACGTAGAAGTACGATTTCTGCCAGAGCTTCACCGACTGGATCAGCGTGATGGCAGGGAAGGGGTTGTCGGCTGCCGGCCTCCGCACCGCGATGAAGGCGCCGCTCTGAGCCGGCACGCCCTGCATGCGGGTCCCAAGCTTGGATTGGAAGAATTCCCCCAGAGCTCGAGGGTGGGAAGGACGCCGAGGAAGCCCTCGCACAGAGTGACGAAGGCGGACAGCAGCACCACCGTGTTTGGAGTGAGGTGGTGCGGCTAGAGCTGATAGAATTCAAGGAATGAATGGAAGAAGGCGCTCGCGGGCAGGCCGAGGCCGCGCAGGAAGTGCGAGCGGAAGATTACCCGCTCGCCTTCCTCCGGCGCCGGCGTGATCTCCTTCTTCGGCGCAAGACGGACCGGCACCTGGTCCTCGCCGGGCATCTGCCGCGTCTTGCGGAGGAAGTCGATGTGGTCCGCGTGGACATTGGAGCCGTCCCAGTCTCCGCCGTGCTGCATGACGACAAGAAGCTGGCGAGAAAGGGCGCGGCGACGGCAAAATCATGGCCCCACGGCAGCGAAGCTGCGGGGTAGTGCGAAGACTAGAGGGACGGCGCGGCGGCGAAGGGCTGCTGCGGCGGAGAAGGAAAGGAAGAAAATGGCGGAGCGAGGGGAGCATGCGAGCGCCTGCCGTTCCCCCTCCTCCCCCTACTTATAGCCTCGTGCGGGGGGGGGGACGTGGGATTAATTGCGCCCACTCCCCCACGTTCTGCGATTACTGCGCCCTAACGACGTGCAGAAACTGCCGCCGGAAGGCGTGCGGCCCGCTTTGGGCCACAGAGAATCCGCGCCTGTGCCTAGGCGTGGGAGTGATGGGCCCCCGGCCTGCGGCGACGTCCCGTCGCCCGCGTGGGCTGGCAGGCTTTTTCCAGCCGGAGGGTGCCACATGGTACGCGGGCGGCGAGCGGCCGGCCCGCAACCCGACGTGCGCACCAACCGACTCCCGCCTTCAGACTTCAAAATCTCGCCAAGACGACGTACCCAACCGAAGCCGGCTCCTAGCTGCTGGCTCTTCTGACCGAGCTTCTCGTCCTCTTCTCAGCCTCGAAGTCCAACCAGCTTTGGGGACTACTGTCGGAGTAAATGGCCACGGGGAGCCTAACCGACTCCCCCTGGCTCTTCGAAAAATTATCAGGCCGATTGGGCCTTCAAGCATCCAAAACACAAGGCCGCCTTCCCCTGGTCGGCTATCTCACAGGCCGACTACCGGAAGGCGACCCGGCCTCGAGAACCTCCCCGAAGATAACCATAAGATGGCCGACTCCCAGAAGCCGGCCATAAGAAGACCGACTCCCAGAAGTCGGCCATAAGAAGACCGAATCCCAGAAGCCGGCCACAAGAAGACTGACTCCTGGAAGCCAGCCAAGACTGCACCCACCAGGTCTGCACCCACATAACGGTGATGAGACGGGGCGTGGCTGCGGTACAGCCTGCCACCCCCGAATCCCAGAGCATGCATGGCCACAGTGCGCCGTACGGGTCAGCCATCCCCCGTCCGGCGCGGCACTGTAGCCATGTTGACCGTGATGTCACCCTCGACAGGCGCTAGTACGGCCCACGGGCGGCGGGCCCCTTCAGCCAGAGAGATGCTCGAAGGCGGCCCGGCCTCCCCTAGTCGGCCTGGGGCGTAGCCGGCTCCCAATAGCCGGCTACCTCCCTCCCTCAAAGTATGTGCATCATTAAGGAGACAAGACGAGGTGAGGCTACAGTGAGAGCCCGCCAGGCGGCGGCACTGTAGCCACGCTTACCTTGACAAAGCCCTCGTCATCAGGCGCGAGGCAACAGTAACCAGCCGCCGACAAGGCCCCCCGGGCAGTGGGGCCGGCCTGTCGACCAAGAGGCCGGCAGCCGGCGGGACCCACCAGTCGGCGGGCCCCAACAGCCGGCGGAGAAGCCGGCGAGCACAGACACTGACGGCTAGGACCCGCACCCAGCCGGATTACCATTGTATCCCTGGGGGGTAGGCCTATATAAACCCCCCAGGGCACCCATGCAAAGGATTGATCTCTGAGATAGTTTTAGAGACCACGTAGAGGGAAGAAGAGAGCTAGCCTTGCCTTTCTTCCTCTTCTAGCCAAACAGCTCAAGGAGCACTTGTAGCTACTTGTGTTGATCTAGTGATCATGCGGAGACCCCGCAGAGCAGGACTAGGGGTGTTATCTCCACGGAGAGGCCCGAACCTGGGTAAGATTCGCCGGCGTGCATGTCTTCGTCTTATCCCGTTTCCAGGCACCGGCGATGTCTTACTGGCTCCCACAATGATAAGCCACCCATTGGCATATGTCGCACCTACCACCCGACAGGAGATGCAGCCTGTGGCCTAAAAGCTGGTTGAGGAGTCGAATATGAACAACTACACGGTGGCTTATGATGAAAACAACAAGAAGATACCGCCGTCGGCTTACAACCCTGTCAATCTTATTCGTCCTCGGCGTAAGAATAATTTTGCTCCTGACATTGATCATTCCGTTATTATCAATGATGAAGCCTATTTTGAAGTGTTAACCGACATCGATTGGACAATGGCTGATCTTCAGATGACCAACGAAGAAGAACCGGCGGAGGATGATCCACAATCCTCCAAGCAGGCAGGAGAAGAGTAAGCAGTGATGATCCGGGCGGCTCTCAGATCGTCTTACAGGAGCATAGTACGATAAACATTTGCAGTTTGAAACTTTTTGAAGGCCGGAGCTATGCCTTTGTAATAGGATAGCACAAAACCATCATCTGCCTTGTCATGCCTTCGTGCATGTTTAACTTGTATTTTTTTAACCCGCCGCTGTGCTTTCTCATAATATCATCATTCATGTGGGTCATATCAATACTTCATATTTCCTGCACACAAGTTAAACAACATATGCCCTTGTGGTTTAAGCCAAGGTGGGTAACAAACCCCAATATAATAGTCTTTGAAATTTTTTCAGAAAGACTAGAATAAAGGCCATCCAAGCCGAAACATTCCGGCAACTTAAAGTCTAAAGCCAGGGCGGGTTACCAAACCCCAAATATTCATATAATTATTGAAAGTCATACCTGTAGACTGAAACTATGGTGACATCTTGATAATTAATATCCGTAGCGGGTATCAACCCGGAGTCGTGAAATATCATGATCTTGACTACTCTAGCCAAAAATATCCTGGGGACTTATAGTCCGCCACCAGGGCGGGTTATCAAACCCAAAATGCTCAACTATGAGTCATATAATCAGGGCTGCATGGCCCGAATTGTAAATATCAGACTTTAGCAGAAAAATCTTTAAAAGAGACAAATCCAAATTATTTAGAAGAAAAGAAATTCAGAAAAAATCCATGTGATTTCATAGGCCGGACAACCTTAAAGTTATCTGGCCGGCTCACCAAAGCACAGCCAGAGTGGCTAGCAAATCCATTTGCTTTATAGGCCGCACAACCTTAGAGTTAATCCTCGCTCACTGTAAGCCGGCCTCACGTGACAAACCGCCGTTTTAACCATAACGAGTTCAAGGTCTTGAAGAAGATTGATTGTTAAGATTACGGTGGGTCACTCAGGATTACCTGGCAGAGGAGCATCATGCAAAAAGGTAGGATAACTGAGGATTCGGCATCCACGCCTGGTCAAGAGGGTATGAAAGCTAAACCCGGTAGGTTGGAAGCCCCCAAGTGACCTTATGAACAAATAATAAAGACTCAAATGCTTAGAAATGAAACGACAGAGGCCCTGAATTATCAGGGATGCCAGCTTTATTATATTGATCATAATATATACATTTATAAAAGTATGTACAATGACAAGAGCCGGTGGCTCCAGTGTAATAAGGCCGAAGATGAGCAATGTTCCAGGGCCGGCGGGTCTCCTCCTTGGACTTACACGAGTCCTTGTGTTCTCGTATATCAATGAGGTAGTATGACCCATTATTCAGATTCTTGTTGACCACAGAAGGTACTTCCCAAGGCGGAGATAACTTGTGCATATCTGTTTGATCTTGGATGAGCCGGAGCACTAAATCGCCTTCCTGAAATGTTTGGGTTTTGACTCTGCGGCTATGATAGCGACGCAGGTCTTGCTGATATATCGTCAAACGAGCCGCCGCAAGGTCACGCTCCTCATCTAACACATCAAGTGCATCATGACGTGCTATCTTGTTAGTAGCTTGAACATAAGCCGCCACACGTGGAGAGTCATGACGGATGTCGCTTGGAAGAACCGCCTCTACCCCATAGACCGTGAAGAAAGGCGTGTATCCTGTTGACCTGTTTGGGGTGGTGTTGATACTCCAAAGTACTGAAGGTAATTCCTCGACCCAACAACCCGGTGTTCTCTGCAATGGAACCATAAGCCGGGGCTTTATACCTCTCAAGATTTCTTGATTGGCCCTCTCAACTTGACCATTAGACTGTGGATGAGCCACAGAGGAGACGTCAAGACGAATATGCTCCTGTTGACAGAATTCTCTCATAGCACCCTTAGACAGATTAGTGCCATTATCAGTTATGATACTATGAGGGTAACCAAAACGGAAGATTACTTTATGAATTGAACCGCCGTCGCCGCATCACACTTGCTGACCGGATCTGCCTCAACCCACTTGGTAAATTTGTCATCCGCCACCAAGAGGTGGGTTCTCTTGTGCTTAGACCTCTTGAAAGGTCCAACCATATCAAGCCTCGAGACTGCGAACGACCAAGTAATTGGAATCAACCTCAATTCTTGAGCCGCCACGTGAGCCCGCCGAGAAAACTTCTGACAGCCATCACACTTACTGACAAGATCCTCTGCATCAGCATGACCCGTCAACCAATAAAATCCATGACGGAAAGCTTTAGACACAAGAGATTTAGAGCCAGCACGATGACCACAATCACCTTCATGGATTTCCCTTAAAACCTCACGGCCCTCCTCAGGAGAAACACAACGCTGGAACACGCCTGTGACACTGCATCGGTGTAACTCGCCATTGACAATAGTCATTGACTTAGATCGCTGGGTTATTTGTCTGGCCAAAGTTTCGTCCTCAGGTAATTTGACTTGAGTCATATAAGCCAAGTATGGAACTATCCAATCAGGAATAGCATGGAGATCCACCACCAACTGCGCCTCCGGGTTAGGAATAGCAAGATCCTCTTCTGACGGCAATTTGACTGAAGGATTATTCAACACATCAAGAAATACATTAGGAGGTACCGGCTTACGATGAGACCCGAGCCGGCTCAATGCATCAACCGCCTTATTCTTCCTCCTATCAAGATGCTCCACCTGATAACCTTTGAAGTGACCAGCAATATTGTCAACCGCCCAGCGATAAGCCGCCATGAGCGGGTCTTTGGAATCCCAAGTAACTGACACCTGCTGAGCCACCACATCTGAGTCGCTAAAGCACCTGACCCGTCTTAGATTCATCTCCTTGGCCATCCAAAGACCGTGAAGCAGAGCCTCATATTCAGCCGCACTGTTAGTACAGGGAAACGTCAACCTTAAAACATAACAAAATTTATCACCTCATGGGGAAGTCAAAATAACTCCAGCCCCCGAGCCTTCTAATTGCCTGGACCCATCAAAGTGAATAGTCCAATATGTGTTATCAGGCCTCTCCTCTGGCGTCAACAACTCTGTCCAGCCATTGATGAAATCCACAAGAGCCTGGGATTTGATAGCTGTCCTTGGCACATACTTCAAACCATGGGGTACATGTTCAATGGCCCATTTAGCCACTCAGCATGTAGCCTCTCTGTTCTGAATAGTATCCCCCAAAGGAGCAAAACTGACCACTGTAATGGGATGGTCAAGAAAATAGTGCTTCCGCTTGCGACTGGCCATGAACACCCCATATACCAGCTTCTGCCAATGTGGGTATCGCTGTTTAGACTCAATTAACACCTCACTGACATAATAAGCCGGCCTGTGGACTGGGTACTCGTTACTCGTCTCGTTTCGTTCTATTACAATCGCTACACTGACAGCTCTGCTGTTAACCGTCATGTATAAAAGAAAGGGTTCTTTCTCAATGGGAGCTACAACACTACAAAAAAATACACTTCCGTGATGATACGTGTTTGTCATAGTAGGTCGCGTTTTCTGTCATGCATGTACATCCATGACAAATTTATGACAGAATCAAGATAGTCATATCTGTGCTGTCGTAGAAGTGTTCCATGACATTGCCAAAATTATCATCACGGAAGGGTCCACTTCCATGACGATAAATCGCGCGTCACAGAAGTGCTTTCGTCAAGGGTGACCAACACGTGGCATCCACCGTAACGGAACGCGGTTAAGCTATCGGGTCGGGTTTTGGATCCGATAACCCGTTAACAGCCCCGACCAATGGGGATTTTCCACGTGTAAAATCATCATTGGCTGGAGGAAACACGTGTCGGCTCATTGTTGGGACAGATGTCATCCACTCATTGGACGGAAGGCGCCTATGATACCACGACACGTGGCACGGCCCAACAGAGGCCCATTCCTGTGAAAAGGCCGGCCCGTTGGACTTGGTCAAAAGGTGGCAGGCCGGCCCATGGAAAGCCTGTTAACGGCCTGTTCGCATATAGCCCATTTACAGCCCGCTAACCCAAGGCCCGTTACGCCCTATCTGAATTAGGCCCAGTAGCGTCATCTGGGCCATCCAATATGATTCCAGCCCATTTTCACTTCTGGCCCATGTATGGCCCATGATGTCTTTCGGCCCGTATGAGGCCCTATGTAACTCTTGGCCTATTAACGGCCCGTGGTGAAACTGGCCTGTAATGAACAGTGTATCACTTTACACCCATTAACGGCCTGTGGTGAAACTGGCCCGTAATGAACAGTGTATCACTTTATACCCATTAACGACCCGTTATTCCGTTGGGCCGTTTCCAGCCCATGTTATCTTTCGGCCTTCTCAGAGCCCATTTATTCTTGGGCTCATTTCCAGCATTCGTTTACTTACGGCCCATTACTGTCATTTTCTGCTTGTGGGCCAAATTCAGCCCATGGTTACAGTCGGCCCGTTTGTGGTCCGTTAATACGTTGGGCCATTTTCATAGCGTCATCAAATACGACCTATTAGCAATGGCCCGTTATGGTCGGCCCATGAACGGACGATTCCAACTCTAGCCCGTTTACGGCCATAATGCGGCCTGTTATTGGCCCATGTTTGGCCAATCGATCATATTGCCCGTATAAGGCCCATTGATGATACGGCCCGTAGAAGGCCCATTATTTCTACGGCCTGTAGAAGGCCCATTGTTTCTACGGCCCGTAGAAGGCCCACTGTTTCTACGGCCCATAGTAGGCCCAGTGTCACTACAGTAAATATTAGCCCATGGTTATTGTGGCCTAGTTTTAAAAAATAGGTTATTGCAGCCACTAGCAAACCGCGGAAAAAGAACTACAATGACTACAAGCAAACAAATAAACAAGACAACAAGGAAATAAATAAGCAAGCAACTTACGCTAGGCTATCACGGCTATCACACATATTACATCCACTGGGCATCAAAGTTCGCCACCAGTGCAAATAAACGCGCCGACAAAAGAATATACAAAACTGAGAGCACTTCAGAAGGCACTAGGCTTGGCCACGCCGGGCCCCCCCAAACAGCTGAAGAAGCTGAGTAGACCTCAGTTGTGTCAATGATAGATGCATCAACACTAGATTTAAGGCATGATGGTGCGCACGGCAGTCCTCTGACATCTTCATTGCATCTTTGACTTCAAGTCGGAGCTGAGCTGAAGCAAGCCTTTCCGCTTTAAGTTGAGACTGAAGAAGTCGAACTGATTGAGGCAGCAACTGCACAAAGGTTGTCTCACACCTGCTAGTGAGTAGCTTCAACTCACTGTCTTCATCAAGACAGGACCTTGGGGTCATCTGGCTGTCCTCAAGATGGTTTGGCTCACTATCTTCCCTAAAGTTCTGCCTGGCGTAAGAGATACGAGTCTGAAAGAGAAACAAGGAGACACGTAATAGGTTTCACAATTATATAAGCAAATAAATGGATCTGTTCTGCATAAGGAACATGTTTTTACAACTACAATTTGGAACTGGTAGTTGTTGCAAACATCCAATCAGATGTAAACAGCAAAGCAAACAGCAGTGGAGGAAATGATGCCTATCCAAATCTATACTAGAACAAAGTTTGAAGGCTTGAGAAGGATGAACTTACATTACATGTTAACACAGGCTGGACAAAGCCCTTCTCCATGTTGATGGAAGGATAATTCAATAAATTCCCCAAAGAAAATTCTTTATATGCGTTGCCATTATTCTACATTTTTCAAAGAGTAAATATAGATCAAATAATATTGGAAGAAACAGAGGATAATGAAGCTCAGGTGCAGACTGATGATACATAATCAAATAGCAATTAATTAAGTACAACGTTACAAGGCAAAAGGGAGAGAGGTACTGACAAGAGCAATGCAGAGCCCATTATTGTTTTGAGATCGTATGATCCTTTGAGCAAGGAGATTCATTTGAAATTAGTTTTCATACAAGAGAGAAGGTAAGGCACAAGCAGAAATTTAGGAGTTCAAATTTTGAATTGATATCATAGACAGTACCTGACGCTGGCCCCCCAGCAGTTCTAATAGGGGTTTGGCCACTGGAGTAGGGGTAAAGTGTGGTACAGTTGGGCCTGTGTTTTCTGTGGCTGCTGATCTATCTGATTTAACAGGTATCACTACCTTTTCCAAATACCTAGTTTGTACTCCTTGAGGATCTGCACTCACCCTCTTCCTTTTGGACATCTATTACGAAAGAACAACATTTGACTGGAAAAACATAGTGTGACGACACATGGAATAGGTAAAAAAATGGATAGGTATGGCATATACTCATATATGATGCTTAAACTAAGCAGATGGTGTAACAAAGTAGAAGTAATGCAAGAGGTCAGATGCAAAATATGTGCGACCAATACAACTTTGCAAAGTTAGAGCAAGCACCTTGATGGGTGAATAAGATAGGCCATCCTCCACCATGCCAAGTTTGTTAGCCAGTGGATCGTTCCGCAATATTCCTCTCGTGCGCCCATTCTCATATTTATTTTGATAATGTTCAATATCTGACATGCATGAAAACATAAAAACAAGTGAGATTTTCTTTGTAATGCAGAAGTGATTCTAATCCAATACTGCCTCCCTGTAAACCCCTTTGTGCTATCTCTGCAATTCTTTTAAAAGATGCCATGCATGTTGTAATTTGTTGTGTGCATTAATATAATGTGGCCTACTACTCAAAATATGAGAGCTCCAGAAGTGATGACACTTCGCATATGATAACTTCAACATATACTAAGGGAGAACAACTCGACCTGACCAGTCGACCGCAAGAGAAGAGTATCATCTTAAAGAAGAGCAGAAGAGCAAGCAGATTGAAGATATTACAAGTCTTTCAATACAATGTCGGTTGGCCACCCATGATGAACCAGAGCACACAGAGAAATACTATTCTTTCCGGTCTCTCCATATGTGGCTCACATGCATTTCGAAACTAAAGTAGGAACATTTAGCTAACCAATTAAACATCTCTCAGTTTTACTAATATCAGCAATAATATCAGATATGAATTTGTACAACTAAGCTTGTTTAGCTCGATGGGTGGAGCAGTGCTATTACAACACGAACCACGTAGGCTGATTGTGGTCATCATAAAATGGGGAAAGCATAAGCATGATGAGTACAGTGTTGACCGTGGCAGTGGGATGGCAGATCTGAAGCTGCAAACCGTGCAAAAGGTAGTTAGCAACCGATGTTTGCTTTGAAATAACAACTAAGATTTGGTATGGACAAGAAAGTACGGTCAACAAGTGACAAAGAAATGCAATTATGCTGTCTCTCTATATGCCGCGACATGCATTTGGAAACTCAAGTGGGACCTTTAGCTAACCAATTAAATGTGTCGGTTAACTAATATCAGTATCATATCACAATCATATTTGAACAACTAAGCTTTCGAATTCTGAGTGTTGTGTTGTTTAGCTTGAAAGGTGGAGTAATGCTAGACAGAAAGCACCTACGCAGATCATAGTAGAGTAGATAAAAGGGGAAACCCTAAGCATCAAGAGAAAAATCAGGAAAGTGGAACTAGCTGGACCAGTGGGTGGCGCACATGCTTTTCGAAACGAATATAGGAACATTAGGTGACCAATTAAACATTATCTGTTTTAGTGATATGAGCATCATATCAGATTCGTATTTCAACACGTAAGCTTTGGGTTGAGGTCTTGAGGAGCAGTGCTAGCACGACACGAAGCACCTACGATGATGGTAGTGAATATAAATGGGGGAAACCATAAGCTTTACGAGTATAGTGCCCGTGCCATGGCGGATCTAAAGGTGCAAACCGGACAAAGCTACTTTGCAACCAATGTTTGCTTTCAACTAGCCACTACGATTTGGTACGGACAAGAAAAGTACAGTAAACAAATTACGATCTATTTTCCGGGTGAGATCAATAACTTAAGCACATATGGAAGAGTACCACCTCTCTTGCGACGCCGTGTAGGCCTATGCTGATACGTTGAGGGTGCCGCGGGTGCGATGGCTGTCGGCGGCGGGGAAGAAGACTTTAGACGGCAGACGGCCGGGTCGGGGGATATATCCTGTTGCCGTGGACGAGGCAGTCATAGGAGCGGCAACGGCAAGGTGGACGACGGTGCCGATGAAGTGAGAGGAGGCGATGAAAGGATCCTGGTCCAGCGCCGTGGATGAGAGACGTCCATCTCTTGCAGTGGACGACGGGGTAGGGGTAGCGGCTCCGGCAAGGTGGAGGATGGGGTGGCGGACGGAGGAGGCTGGCCGCAGTGCGGAGGTTGTCGTGCCGCTGACGGTGTATGAATGGGGAAATGGAGGGGAGGGGGGATCTCAAACTTTGGGACGCGCTTCTCTGAAATGGGGGAAAGTTACGAACTTATCCCCCGTTTAAAATTTCGGACATCGCATCGGTTGGGGATAGGACGGTAATCTCGCATCTCCAAAATATTTGCCGGTAACTATTTCGGGCGAGGAGAGGGTGTTTTGCCGCCCACGGTTGGCGCCCACGGTGTATGAACGGGCCTGACAGGTAGGGCGGTTGTGTCACGTCTGATGGAAGTTACACATCTGCCCCTATTTAAAATATTAGCCTACATCGATTTCGGACGAGGAGAGTTTGTTTTGCCGCCCACCGTGTATGAATGGGGAAATGGGGGAAGAGACAATGTCTTTTGGACGAGCTTGAATCAAATGTGTTTTGCCGCCCACGTTTGGCGCCCACCGTGTCTGAATGGGCTCAGAGGCCGTCGTGTCACGTCTGATTGAAGTTACTAGTCTACCCCTATCGACAGCCGTGTAAATCCGGTCGATAAGGATGTCAAGTGTCAGGGGTAGACAGTAATTGCAAACACTTGCTTCGGGCAGCCCACAAATTATAGTGGGTGTTTAGCCGCTTCGTTCAAAACTTGGGAGAATTAGCATTCACGTTTGCCCTGGGACCTGGCAAACTAAATTCAAATCCAATTTGTATTCGATTACGAATATCCACAGATAATTATACATTTTGTTATTTATTTCTTCAAAACCACAACAAAGATTTATTCCACCTTTATATATGATTATGATTTAGAAATGCCGTGATCTTTGAATTCAGTAGGTTGGATACACTCTGAGTCAAACAGTTATTTCATCCAATACAATATGCTCACACGAAAAACAGTTCACCTTATGTCAATCATACAAGTACTGAGGATTACCTCGCCTAAAAAATTCGGATCATTACAACACATGGACAACATAGGGGGTCTTGCAACATAATCCATTCAGAGACATGACACAACATGCAAGTACAATAATCTAATGACAATTTCAATTGGTATCTAAAGAAGAACCGGGATTACCTTGGGCTTCAGATAGCAGAAACAGCAGGACCTCCTACGTCTTCAAATGCAACATTCTTACTTCCTCCAATTCTTGGGTTGCTTGCATAAGGCGTGATGCTAATTCCGTAATTTCCAACGTCAAGATAAAGATTACCTCATTCATGGCAGCCACACCATCTCTTTCTGCCTCTAGTAGAGCCTCAAGCACTATAATATCTGTGCTCAGACTGCTCTCCAGCGGTGTTGCCTCTGAACTGCTACCATTTGGTAACATGGATGGCGCACTGCTTCCACAAATAGATTCTGGGTTTGTACATTGTGTCCTAGTGTGAATGGCATCCTGAAAGGTTTCTGCTGGACATCAGTAAGAGATAGTTATCGTATGATCCAGGCAGTAAGCTTACATGGTAAACGACGGACGAATTATTGCCGAGCATGGCAAACTATATTTAAATGGTTCGAAGCAGCATCAGCCAAAAATAAATTAAAATGGTAAGATGAACCTAGGGATTTAAGTGGCAAATAAACGACATCCGCCAGTCCCATCTAGTTAGTTTTTGCTACCTCCCTAGTTCATTTTCCTCAAAAAACAAAAACTCTTTTGAACTATCATACCACTAGTGGACTTTAATCGGGATTAAACGGGACCCAGTTGACATCCCTAGTTGAAAGGGAGTGTACAACCGCTATATTTAAGTTGCCAAGGCATCTAAGCAGTTGAAATAATCTGAGAAAGCACTTAACAGTGTGGCCTCATATAAACTACGAAGACAGTCTTGTGATGAAGTTGAGAGGAACATTTAAGGACTCAAATGAAATAGGCATGCATTTCTTTACGATAGTACAGCAGGCACAGCTAACATATTGGCCAACTCAGGTATAGCGTAACAACAAATAAGCATTCGAATCAAGCAATACAGCAAAGCAGACAACTGAACTATTTGTAATGCGGTAGGATTACACGTTGAGGGCACAAGCCAAGAAAGCAGCCCACTCGCATTACATTTCACATGTACTAAAACACACTGGCTTACCATATGTTGCTGTGAAGCCTAGCTGCTGTTGCAATGTTCTTTGAAGATATCGTCAGCATCCCGTGGTTGCAAATCTAGTTGTTGTAGTTTATTCTGCACCATCTATTTAGGTAAAATTAATTTTAATCGCATGCACTGGTCCGAATTGATCATCAATGGTTCATCTAAACTAATGAAAGAAGGGTGTGTGCATACATGACAATATATCTGCTTCCCTCTATTTGTATGCTTGTTCGAGGTGCCAGCCCCAAAAGAACAAATATTTTGCTTGATGGGGTTGGCAGCTCCATAATTAATAGAAGCATCAAATTAGTCATGCAACTTGGGAAGATCAAGAACACACAAACAAGTAATGAACAGAGGCTCGGAGCAGTGATGTAATAGCTAGCATCAGAAAATGTAGGGTAAAACGAACAAAAAGCAGCGGAACCACATGCTAGTTTGCTGATGTGTAATTAAGCATAGAGAACATTAAGCAGTCTGATGGAACAAACAGGTGGCATCAGAACAAAACTAAAGCATATTAACTATATGTGCACTGGTATGTAATTTAACACATGTAACATGTTCACTGCCAGAAGTATGGCCCTACAGGTGCAAGCAGAATAACGCGTCTCAAGAAAAACTGAATGATGCCCTGAAGAAATTCAAAGGTGCGGTGCTTATGCTAGGAAAGTGAACGTAGGCGCCGGCCGTTGGATAATAGTACCTGATTCTCGGTGGCGTATGGGTATCGTTGTCATACTTGATAGCTAAGGATCGTCGATGGTGCTCGTGTTGCGGTTGAGTTTGGGCCGGCTGTCGCCATCGCTGAAGCGGCTCCGGTGCTACGGTTGCGGCGCCTGTCGACATACAAGAAAGCTCATCTGTGGTAAGTGAACAGTTGCACGATAAAGAGAAAAACCGAAGGAGTACAAATCTAAATAACCTGATGAGGCTGCGGTGTCGTTAAAGCAGGGCCGGTGGAGTTGAATATGGCGTCTGTGGAGCGGGTCCGGTGCAGTGGACGAAGGCTTCGGCGGGCGCGTTGTAAAGTGCTTTCGGTGAGGCGGATCTGTTGCGGCGGACGAGGGCTTGTATGAAGGGCCAGCGAAGGGGCGGACGAGGGAGTCAGTGAAGGGCCTACGCTGTGGTGGACGAGGGCGCCGGTTAAGCAGATCCGATGCGGTGGACCATGATGGCGGTCAAGGAGATTTGGAGCGGTGGACAAGCCAGTCGCTGAAGCGGCTCCGGTGAAGTGGTGAGTTGGCAGTTGGGGCTTCCAAGGTGCGAAAGGTAGATCCGGGGGGGTGTGAGGTCCACCGCTACGGCGGAGGACTAGATTCGGCGGCTTGCCGTGGTTGGGGGGGTCGGGGAGGGGAAGGGGAGGGGCTCTGGGGTAGAATGTTGGGGGCAAAGAGGGGAAAACAATGGAGTTACCAAAGCAGCCCTTTTCTGTTCATGTGGCAGGGGTAAAACAAGAATATCGGAGGGCTAAACTTTCGGGCGCATATTTCGATGTGAGCGGGAAGTTTGAATGCTTTTGGCACCTAAAATTATAAGTATTCTGCTCTCGTACGGCCGACTATGATATCATGGCCGACAATTTGTTTGTTCTGCATGCAAAAAAATGTGCATGTTTTGAAAATCAATGTCTCCAACTCGAAACTTAGATTGTCCATTCAATTCAAATATGGATCATTGAGCTACTACAAGCAAATTCCATCATACGGTCCAATTCAAATGAAATTCCAAAAGTGTTTATCCTAAATATGATGACAAAAGCAAAAATGTGTATGTGTATGAATAAAGTGGATGATTATAAAGTTTGAACATGCCTGTATGTGTATATCTCTAGGTTTGATATATGAATTTGAAATCACGAAATCCCGGCTTAAAAAATATACCTCCGTTTAAATGAATTACAAAATCTAAAGATGGAGTCGAATTCCAAAATTCCAATCTTAGGTTTGTAATTCTGGTACATCAAGGTATATCACGCATGTTCAAAAGTATCGTTATCTCATAGTACAAACTGTGAAACAAATTGATCAACCATGAGTGCACAATATGTCAATTACGCTAAAG